>NW_028156849.1:0-15000 GCF_964263955.1 Coregonus lavaretus
GACGAGAGAAAGGAGGGAGGGAGACGAGAGAGAGGAGGGAGGGAGGGAGACGAGAGAGGAGAGAGGGAGACAAGAGGGAGGGAGGGAGGGAGACAAGAGGGAGGGAGAGAGAGGATGGAGGAAGGGAGACAGGGAGGGAGACAGGGAGGGAGACGAGAGGGAGGGAGGGAGACGAGAGGGAGGGAGGGAGACGAGGGAGACGAGAGAGAGGAGGGAGATGAGAGAGAGGAGGAGGGGAGAGGAGGGAGACGAGAGAGAGGAGGGAGGGAGACGAGAGGGAGAGAGAGACGAGAGAGAGGAGGGAGGGAGACAGGGTGGGAGGGAAGGAGACAGGGAGGGAGGGAAGGAGACAGGGAGGGAGGGAGACAAGAGAGAGGAGGGAGGGAGACAAGAGGGAGGGAGGGAAGGAGACGAGAGGGAGGGAGGGAGGGAGGGAGACGAGAGAGAGGAGTGAAGGAGGGAGACAAGAGAGAGGAGGGAGGGAGACAGAGAGGGAGGGAGGGAGGGAGGGAGGGAGGGAGGGAGGGAGACAGGGAGGGAGGGAGACAGGGAGGGAGGGAGACAGGGAGGGAGGGAGACAGGGAGGGAGGAGACAAGAGAGACGAGAGAGAGGAGGGAGGGAGACCAGAGAGAGGAGGGAGGGAGACCAGAGAGAGGAGGGAGGGAGACCAGAGAGAGGAGAGAGAGGAGGGATGGAGACGAGAGAGAGGAGGGATGGAGACGAGAGAGAGGAGGGATGGAGACGAGAGAGAGGAGGGAGGGAGACCAGAGAGAGGAGGGAGGGAGACCAGAGAGAGGAGGGAGGGAGACCAGAGAGAGGAGGGAGGGAGACCAGAGAGAGGAGGGAGGGAGACCAGAGAGAGGAGGGAGGGAGGGAGACAAGAGAGAGGGAGGGAGGGAGGGAGACGGAGGAGGAGGCAGAGAAAGAAGATGAGAAAGGGAAAGAAAATTGAAAGAAGAAGAGAGGGATAGAGGACAGCAAGAAAGAGAGGAAGTGTCTGTCTGGTCTGGTCTGTCTCTTGAGTGACAGCAGGTCTGTGGATGTGTGTGTCTGAGCTAGACTGCTTTATTGGGCTAGACAGTCACTCTGTTTAACTCCCATCATTTCCTCCCCCCCTTTCTACCTCTTCAGCCAACACAGGGCCTCTTCTATGTGTCTAGGGGTCAGTTGAACCAGTGGTTCATTCTTCCTCTCTTGTCCATCTGTCATGTTACTTTCTACAGCCCTTGATCTGGTGAACGGGTTCTACTGCCTGGGTTCTACCCATGGAATGTGTGTGTGTGTGTTGGTCTCTTACCAGTGCCAGTGTTGAGCTGTGTGTGTGTTGGTCTCTTACCAGTGCCAGTGTTGAGATGAGGGTAAAGGTGAGCTCCAGGTCCGTGGCTGGCCACCAGTTCATACTGAACGATTGTGATCCTCCTGCTGATATCCTGCTGGCCCACTGCCTCTATGAACAGCGCCCCCTCTGTCAGGGAGAAACACTGCACCCTGCCCTGCGACTGGAAATATATCAAACAATTTAAATATATACATGTACTGGTGTAATGACACTAAGATAATCATATTCACACAAGTACTTTATGAATATAGTAACAATTATATTTACAGTGGTTAAACTTAAGCATGCATTTTTTGCCTATGTAACATGTTCTGTGCTGTTCTAAGCCAGGTTACTGTACAATATCTGTGACAACTTCTGATGTAAAAAGGGATTTATCAATAAATGTGACTGACCGACTGATTGACTGAACGAACGTCCGACAGACCGACCAACTGACTGATGTCTGGCTGTCTGCCTGCCTGCCTGGCTAAATGATTGACCGGCCGGCAGACTAATTGACCAACAGACCGACTGATTGACTGACTAACCGACCATCTACCTGTTCTTTCTCGGACATCAGCAGGCGGAGCTGTCCAGCTCTCTCCAGGTAGAGGTGGGATCCGCGGGAGTCTGTCTGGGGCTTGATGCAGGCGTGCAGGCCGGGGGAAGCCCCGGACGAGGGCTCCGTGTTGGGCCGCAGGTTGACGATGAGGGCCCCTGTAGGGTAGAGCCACTCTAGGCTGCCCTGGGAGCAACGCAGGTATACCTGCTCCACATCACGGGAGTGAGACTCATGGGTCAGACCACTGGGAGAGAGGGAGGATGAGAGAGGGAGAAGTGGGTTAGAGAAGAAGAGGGAGGAGGAGAGAGGGGGACAGTAGGGTAGATAAGGGGTTAAGGTATTGGGGAAGGAGGAGAGAGGGTAAAGGGGAGGAGGAGAGAGGGGGACGGTAGGGTAGAGAAGGGGTTAAGGTATTGGGGAAGGAGGAGAGGGTAAAGGGGAGGAGGAGAGAGGGGGACGGTAGGGTAGAGAAGGGGTTAAGGTATTGGGGAAGGAGGAGAGGGTAAAAGGGAGGAGGAGAGCGAGGAGGAGAAGAGTGGAGGAAATAGGTTATGGTGATGGGGGAGGAGGAGGAGGAGGAGGAGGGAGAGAGGGTAGAGGGGGAGAGAAGAGGTTAGGAAACTTGCTATGGATATATTTTGATGTTTGAGGAGGAAATGTTGTTGGTCATAAAGATGAACACACACACACCAAACATCATTAACAGTTAACTTGCAATGCATGATACCTTATCAGTTAGTTAAGAGGTATTTTAAAGAGCAACTTGATTACAGCACGAGATAAACTGTGACCCGATGTGACCAATACCCGGAGTCCAGGGGAGGGAGGATATGGTCGTTTATCTTGGATGGGCGTGTTTAAGATCAGTAAGGGATTATAAACTTGTTAGAAGTTGATGTCTTTAAAATAAAACTCCACCGCAGCGCAGCAACAAAAAAGCGTCCCATAGCCGTTTTTTTTTATGACGCAGGGTTTTAAAACGACAGATCAAAGGGCAGGCCATATGGACCTGTTTATTTTACTGTAATTACAGGAGTGGCTGCACATTCCATTTCTGGAGGGTGCCATGCCATATACAATAGCCTAGAACACAGTTTAATGAGTATATGAAAGGTAAGATATGAACTCGGCACAGCGCTGTAAACCTCTCCTGTCCCCTCTGGCGGCTCCACGATCCACGCGCCCAACCCATTCTCTCCTCTTCGCGCACGCATGGAGATTTTGCATATTTCACTGGAACAGTTCAAAATATGTTATCGTGTTTTCTTAGAATATTATGGCGCGCCGCCAATTGGAGCTCACATAGCTATAGGCCACAGGCCAGGAGGAGAAACCAAAACATTCCCTATGCAAATCCATCAGCCCTAAAATACATAACACATGTATAAACACAATCTCATTGTATAAGGTAGTTAAGAGTCCCACACCTTTGCATGGAGTCATATCTATATCCCTTTTTTTTTTTATATCTCTTTATCTTATTATACTCTCTTTCCTCCTCTCTCTCTCTCCTTCCCTCAGAGGCTGGGGGGGAACCGTCTCCCCTCTTATTTCCACGGGTTTAATGAAGTCTACTAAATCATTTCTGGAGTTAATTCCTGAACATCTACCTAATGAACAACAGACAAGTGGTTCACATACCTCTCTCTCTCCTCCCCCCCTCTCTCGGGGTAGGACGTTTTAGTGCACAAAAGATTAAATGCATTAGCCTTAATTTATCCAACCGTTTATTCGATTTGATAAACCATCTTCAACTTGTTTGCACCTGCAAATGTAAATATGCTATGGCCTCGCTGTTGAGGACATTATTGCGCAACATCTGGACTGGCAGGGAGGAAACAAGTTTCCAGAAAATCTACCGTTGGACTGAATGTATAAACCTATTGGTTACTGTTTCGATAGCAACAGTGCCATAGTCTACATCTAACACTCAAAGTCCTTAACCAAAAGAGATTGTAGCTAGTCTACAGGAGTGTTGGCTTTTAGCCTAAATCCTATAAGGCTAAATAAAACCTGTCGAATAACACACATACAATAATAAACCTATAGCCTACCTTCCTCTCCAGCTGCACTGGTCGCTGGAGTACTGCGCCGAGGCGACCCGACAGAGAAACACAGCCGCTACCCAGTGTGTTAAACCTGGCCACAGCATGGTTGACCAACCGCTCCTCCACCCAAGTATGGTCCGACCACGTCCCGCGGTTCAGTAACCACTAAAATCCCCCAATAACTCCTGCAAATTCCATTTTATTCACATCGTCGTCTCTGGTAAGAAGGGTACGGGTCCGCCTGAATCAACAGTTCTGTTTTGTACCGTAAAAGTTCAGTTTCATTTCGATAGGATGGAATATCCGTGTAAACCCGTTGTGAGCCTCGGGGAGTAGAAGCAGTACGCTGGTGACTAACAGACAGGAGGAAGTCCTGGTATTAATAACGAACTTCTGCTGCCTGTGCTCGAGCGCCGCTCACGTCACCCCGCCCAGACTCGTGCCAGCAGCTGACTCCTCCGCTTGAGTGACACGCTCCAAACCACGCCCCGGGCGGACGAACTTCTCTGTCTCTGTCTGTGTGTGTGTGTGTGTGTGTGTGTGTGTGTGTGTTTACGCGCGTCTTAACGCGGACACGCACGGATGTTCTTGGCGCCATAACCAGATGGCTCTTATAAATATTTGTACCGCAGCACGCGCAGGTCTGAATATAGCCTACATCAGCTTCATGTTGCAGAGGAGTAAATATCCGATCACTCACACGCATGTGCACACGAACACATTCAAAATACCTTCATACAGCCCCGGCGCAGGTGAGAAACAGTGACCACGTGCACCGATATATTACAGTAATAAAAATCAACAAACAGATGCGTAATTGCCTACGATGTGTAGCTTAACGGTTTTGAGATAATATAGCACCGATGTGTAAGTGTTTGCTTTATTTATTTTGATTCTAAATAGCCATTTAGTAATAGGCATAGGTCTAGATTTGAGGGACCCAACGTCTATATTCTGGAAACCAAAGAAGATTCCTCTGCTCTCCATCTGTTCTGATCGACAGCTACTCACACCAAACGCCCCCTTGGTTCTGGAGCGCTTTTCCCGTGAGAAAACAGTCGGAACCTCAACCGTGTAACTGACTCGTCACATTCCCCCGGACAGCTTCAGCAATGTAACACATTTAGAGAAATACCAACACATACCACCTCCACTCTGTCACACACGTCATTCTATTCCATTGTCTCTAACTCTAGAAAGGTTATAAACATGTATAATAAATATATTGTCTGTGATGTATTATTATGGCTATAAACACATTATGAACACATAACACAATTATTACACATAACACAATTATAAACACATACAACACTATACACACACTATAACACATTATAACACCCTATACCTAAAGTCAGAGATGTCTGAAGACTAGTGGTGCTCTAAGGCTATAGTGGGAGTCCTAAATGTAGCAGCAGTAGTTTATCAATCAATCAATCAAATGTATTTTTACCAAGCCCTTTTTACATCAGCAGTTGTTGCTTTACAGACAGCCAGACTAAAACCCCCAAAGAGCAGCAACACAGAGGTAGATGTATTACATTGTAGGCTGTACTTAACTTGGCAGCTTAAAGCTGAAATGCAGTACACAGCACGTACAAGTAAACTGAAACAGAATCTCTATAGACCCTGGTCAAAAGTAGCACACTACCTAGGGCATAGGGTGCCATTTGGGATGTAGCCTAATCCTACTTTAACAGGAGTGACTGACTGGTCTGATCTTAAATAGTTACACACCACGACCCCTGACCTGGCCCACGGAGCACGCACACACACACACACACACACACACACACACACACACACACACACACACACACACACACACACACACACACACACACACACACACACACACACACACACACACACACACACACACACACACACACACACACATCCCTCAGAGCTATATTTCTCCTGTTATCCATGCTGTCACCTGGCTCTTCTCAAACACCCTGACAGACAGAACACTTCGGCTGTCCACAGAACCTTCTGTAATGGAACACACATTCCTTCCTCCCCTCCTCTCTCCCTCCCTCCTCCCTCTCTCCTTCCTTCTCACCTCCCCCTTTCCTTCCCGCTCGTGAGAAGCACACTTCTCTCTGTTGGACACACACGCACACACAGTCAATAACAGCGTCTTCAAGGTCCAACCTCTCAGAGCTTTCTCCTCCTAGACGCACCATACTGATATCCATCCACTTCTCCTAAACACACGATACTGATATCCCTCCACTTCTCCTGAACACACGATACTGATATCCCTCCACTTCTCCTGAACACACCATACTGATATCCCTCCACTTCTCCTGAACACACCATACTGATATCCCTCCACTTCTCCTGAACACACCATACTGATATCCCTCCACTTCTCCTGAACACACCATACTGATATCCCTCCACTTCTCCTGAACACACCATACTGATATCCATCCACTTCTCCTGAACACACGATACTGATATCCCTCCACTTCTCCTGAACACACCATACTGATATCCCTCCACTTCTCCTAAACACACCATACTGATATCCCTCCACTTCTCCTAAACACACAATACTGATATCCATCCACTTCTCCTAAACACACGATACTGATATCCCTCCACTTCTCCTGAACACACGATACTGATATCCCTCCACTTCTCCTGAACACACCATACTGATATCCCTCCACTTCTCCTGAACACACCATACTGATATCCCTCCACTTCTCCTGAACACACCATACTGATATCCATCCACTTCTCCTGAACACACAATACTGATATCCCTCCACTTCTCCTAAACACACCATACTGATATCCCTCCACTTCTCCTAAACACACCATACTGATATCCCTCCACTTCTCCTGAACACACCATACTGATATCCCTCCACTTCTCCTGAACACACGATACTGATATCCCTTCACTTCTCCTAAACACACAATACTGATATCCCTCCACTTCTCCTAAACACACCATACTGATATCCCTCCACTTCTCCTAAACACACCATACTGATATCCCTCCACTTCTCCTGAACACACGATACTGATATCCCTCCACTTCTCCTGAACACACGATACTGATATCCCTCCACTTCTCCTAAACACACAATACTGATATCCCTCCACTTCTCCTAAACACACAATACTGATATCCATCCACTTCTCCTAAACACACAATACTGATATCCCTCCACTTCTCCTAAACACACAATACTGATATCCCTCCACTTCTCCTAAACACACCATACTGATATCCCTCCACTTCTCCTGAACACACCATACTGATATCCCTCCACTTATCAGCAGTCTGCAGACAGAATAAGCTGTGTGTGTGTGTGTGTGTGTGTGTGTGTGTGTGTGTGTGTGTGTGTGTGTGTGTGTACCCAGCAAGGGCCCACAGGTTTTGGGGTCAGGGTCATGAGTTGTGTGTGTGAGTGTTATCAGTCTTAAACCCTGTAGACAGACAGACAGGCACAGACAGAGACAGACAGACAGACAGGCAGACAGAGTGAGTGATTGTAAACACAGGGTTCAGTCCTGTCTACATCCACTATAACATCTCCATCAGTCTACATTTATCTTTAACACACACTCTCTCTCTCTCTCTGAGGATTTAAATATATGGCAATTTGATAGTTTTGAAAATAAACTGAAACAAACCTTACAAAAACTTAATGACATTGAGTTCTTAACACTTAACTTCAAGTGTTTCAATTTTGTAGACAAGCAAAACTATCTTGATTGGCGCTGAAATCGAGGTCCAGTGTTCTGTTGTAACCCTGGTGGTTTAGATATAAAGCCTCTAGTGAATCAGAGGTCCAGTGTTCTGTTGTAACCCTGGTGGTTTAGATACAGTGAGGGGAAAAAAGTATTTGATCCCCTGCTGATTTTGTACGTTTGCCCACTGACAAAGAAATGATCAGTCTATAATTTTAATGGTAGGTTTATTTGAACAGTGAGAGACAAAATAACAACAAAAAAATCAAGAAAACGCATGTCAAAAATGTTATAAATTGATTTGCATTTTAATGAGGGAAATAAGTATTTGACCCCTCTGCAAAACATGACTTAGTACTTGGTGGCAAAACCCTTGTTGGCAATCACAGAGGTCAGACGTTTCTTGTAGTTGGCCACCAGGTTTGCACACATCTCAGGAGGGATTTTGTCCCACTCCCCTTTGCAGATCTTCTCCAAGTCATTAAGGTTTCGAGGCTGACGTTTGGCAACTCGAACCTTCAGCTCCCTCCACAGATTTTCTATGGGATTAATGTCTGGAGACTGGCTAGGCCACTCCAGGACCTTAATGTGCTTCTTCTTGAGCCACTCCTTTGTTGCCTTGGCCGTGTGTTTTGGGTAATTGTCATGCTGGAATACCCATCCACGACCCATTTTCAATGCCCTGGCTGAGGGAAGGAGGTTCTCACCCAAGATTTGACGGTACATTGCCCCGTCCATCGTCCCTTTGATGCAGTGAAGTTGTCCTGTCCCCTTAGCAGAAAAACACCCCCAAAGCATAATGTTTCCACCTCCATGTTTGACTGTGGGGATGGTGTTCTTGGTCATAGGCAGCATTCCTCCTCCTCCAAACACGGCAAGTTGAGTTGATGCCAAAGAGCTCCATTTTGGTCTCATCTGACCACACCACTTTCACCCAGTTCTCCTCTGAATCATTCAGATGTTCATTGGTAAACTTCAGACGGGCCTGTATACAGTGGGGAGAACAAGTATTTGATACACTGCCGATTTTGCAGGTTTTCCTACTTACAAAGCATGTAGAGGTCTGTAATTTTTTATCATAGGTACACTTCAACTGTGAGAGATGGAATCTAAAACAAAAATCCAGAAAATCACATTGTATGATTTTTAAGTAATTAATTTGCATTTTATTGCATGACATAAGTATTTGATACATCAGAAAAGCAGAACTTAATATTTGGTACAGAAACCTTTGTTTGCAATTACAGAGATCATACGTTTCCTGTGTTTGTTGTTAATTCTGTCTCTCACTGTTCAAATAAACCTACCATTAAAATTATAGACTGATCATGTCTTTGTCAGCGGGCAAACGTACAAAATCAGCACTGTATAAAATAAAGCCTCTAGTGCAGGACTGCCCAACCCTGTTCCTGGAGAGATACCATCCTGTAGGTTTTTGCTCCAACCCTAATCTAGCACACCTGCTTCTAATAATTAGCAGGTTGATAAGATGAATCAGGTTAGTAACACCTGGGGTTGGAGCCAAACCTACAGAAGGGTAGCTCTCCAGGAACAGGGTTGGGCAACCCTGCTCTAGTGGATCGGAGGTTCAGTGTTCTGCTACGTGTTTCCTTCAGTCTGTCAAAATGTAAACAGTCCATGGGGAGAGAGTGGACAGGTCAGAGAGTGTGTGTGTGTAGGTGTTGTTCGTGTGTGTGTCGGGGTTATAAGTAGAGACCATGTGTTAACTGGATGTGCTAGTTTTCTCAAGCCTTGTACTGGGCTCAGCTAGCCTGTCACTATGGTAACCATGAGAGAGGCGTAGGCCAGGGGTTCTCACCCCCCCTCCCCTTACCCTGCCCTACATACATGGTAGGTAGGCTATGCCCCCCCCCCCCCTATAACCCATTCAACCCACACTGTCAGAAAGAGAAAGGCTATGGGGGATCCATCAGACCCCCACCCCCAATATAAGTAATGTTATAACCAGGGGTGTAGTTTAGGTTAAACAGACGTCAACACAGTTCACACACCTTTTTCATTTTGCGTGAGTGTCTACCCACCTATCGAGTTAAAATACAGGGAGCTCAGCGATTAGCATCTACCCACCAATTTGTTTTCCAACTATATCTCTACCCATAATCCCATGTGTAGCTAGCTGTGGTCAGAGTTCCAGGAAGTTTCTGTTGAAATAGCATAGCGTTGGTGAAGGTTCTGTCTGTGGTAAGGTTTGTTTACCTATGAACAATGAAACTCAAGAGCTCTGTGTGGTAAAACAAATACCCTTACTGGTCAGTATATGTGTGTGTGTATAAGTGTGAATAGTGTGTGTGTGTGTGTCTAGTGTGTGTGTAGTGCGTGTAGTGTGTGTTTGTGTAGTGTGTGTAGTGTTTGTGTAGTGTGTGTGTAGTGTGTGTCAGAGCCTAGCACTCTAAAAGACTTCATTGTTCCTGAGGTTTTATAAGAGACATGTGGAAAGAAAAACAAATATGGGAGTGTGTGTGTGTGTGTGTGTGTAGTGTGAGTAGTGTGTGTGACTGGGCAGAACAACATTTTTCTGGAAAGTCTCTTTCAATTCCACGATCAACATGGACATGCTGCCACACATATTACACAAACAAAATAGCAGGCACACACACACACACACACACACACACACACACACACACACACACACACACACACACACACACACACACACACACACACACACACACACACACACACACACACACACACACACACACACACACACACACACACACACACACACACACACACACACACACACACACACACACACACACACCAATAGATGACTGTCATAGTCCATCTATCCTTCTCAGCGTCCAGCCCTCAAACACTGAATTCCCATTTCCATCTACCAGACCCCTTCATTTGTTTCCACTCCCCCCCTCCATTCCCTTATCTCTCCATCCCTCCATCTCTCCATCTCTCCATCCCTCCATCTCTCCATCCCAGTGTCAGTTGAAGTGGTAGTGGCCCACCCTCCTCCCTCTCCATCTCTCCATCCCAGTGTCAGTTGAAGTGGTAGTGGCCCACCCTCCTCCCTCTCCATCTCTCCATCCCAGTGTCAGTTGAAGTGGTAGTAGTCCACTCCTTCTTCCAGATGGAGAGACTTCAGGTTCTCTTCAAACACTCCTCCGGTCATGTCCTGGGAGGACCAAGCGACAGAACATGAAAAGAGAGAGTGAGGAGGACATGCTGGTCATCGCTCTAATTATCACCAACGCCCATGGTCAGTCTCCTACTTCCTGTCTGTAGGTGAGGTCACTTCCTGTTTTTAGTTATCTCTGGCATCTGATTGGTCAACATTTTAAAGAGATAAGGACCAGGGTTGGGGTCAATTCCATTTCATTTCCAGTCAATTCAGAAAGTAAACCTAATTAAACTCCAGATGTTCCTCATTGAAAATTTAACTGAAATGGAATTGAACACAATCTGGTCCTTGTGACATATCGGTATGTTTAAGAATTAATTGTGTGATTGGCTCCAGGTGTGTTTGTGAGCGTGTCTGGTGTGTGTGTATGTCTGCTGAATGTGTGTGTGTGTGTGTGTGTGTGTGTGTGATTGAGTCCAGGTCCCAGTGTCCTCTGACTGGATAATCACTGATCCCAATTCCCATAATTGGCCAATTAGAAGCTATGGGAGGCGGGCCAGTCTGTAAAAGCTGCATGCAGCTCATATTGTGATAAATACACCATTAACTGTCTGTCTGCCTGGGCTGGCCAACTGAGTATGTGTGTTTTCTAAACCCAGAGGCAATGTGCTTGTGTGTGTGTGTGTGTATGTGTGTGCGTGTGCACTCATCCCAGAGGTAATTAAATTCCCCCAGTTAAAGGATCACCAAATAACTTTTAGGAAGGCTTTAAACTATATTATACCCTGTATGGTTGTTACTAAGGCTTTATAACTGTTTTTATCTTTATTTATACAACGGGTGGGTCTAATCCTGAATGCTGATTGGTTAAAACCGCATTCCAGCCGGTGTCTATTCCACAAATTACCACCGGCTAAATCTATGACGTTAAAATGCCTATTTACTCTGTTCCATCTGATTGCTCAATCCCCTGTCTCATCAGCCCAGCCAGGCAATTTATAAACTTGATCTCCACTAACATTTAGTTTTCAACAGCGTAGATTTGTATAAACCTTGCTGTCTGTCTCTCTGGAATTTGCAACATTGTTTCAATATTGAACTTTGATCTCCAGATGTCCCATAGTAATGAACGTGTCGTGAGTCGGGACGAGACAGAGAGGCAGGCAGCGTTTCTCAGCCAGTCGAAATCATGAATCAGCTGGGATCATTTTTATGGATATAAACAAAGAAATGTACATTGAAAAAAGGTCAAACGAAACAAAGTGTAGCTAGATTGCAGTCTTTCCAGCTTCAGGTTGAAGTGATTGTGTTAGCTGTGTTGTTGGCTAGCTCCTCTGAACATCAGTGTCCTGACGAGTGAGCACATTTCCTACGCCAGGTGAAATTGCGCCTCATTAGCTCATTGTTATGGATGTATCCAAATAAATGTCACTAGAAAACATCTTAACAAATGCAAATGCACCTACTTTGTTGTTATTCTGGCTACACTTTTTGACGTGACTGTAAGTTAGCTGTAGTTGGCTAGCTAGCAAGCAAAGGATAAGAACGTTGCCAGCCAGTATGGCAATGGAACATTTAGAACGAACAACTGGGTCGCATCCACATATACAGAACAAAAAGACTGAACGTCTGGGTCACGTCTCTGGCAACCGAACCGATTGAACGAACGACCAGCCAGCTTGGGTAGCAACCTTACATTTGTGTCAGAGCTACATCTTGTGGAAGGATGAAATAGTATGAATAAATTCATCAAAATAATGTTGGTAACCCGTTGTATAAAAGTGATAATTTATTTTCTTAACTCTATTTTCGTAAAACTGCATTGTTGGTTAAGGGCTTGAAAGTAAGCATTTCACGGTAAGATCTACACCTGTTGTATTCGGCGCATGTGACAAATACAATTTCATTTGATAATGCCCTCGAAGCCAGTGTTTGGAGGATATATTGGCATGGTTTGCCGGCCCTCAACTTCGTCTCGGGCCTAACACCGGTGCCAATATATCCTCCAAACACCGGCTTTGAAGGCATTATCACTTAATTATATTATACCCTGTCTGGTTGTTACTAAGGATTTATTACTGTTTTATATATTTATTTATATTATACCCTGTCTGGTTATTACTAAGGATTTATAACTGTTTTATATCTTTATTTAGGAAACGTGTGAGGCAAAACGCTGGTGAAAGAGTGTGTGTGTGTGTGCGTGCGTGAGTGAAGGTGAGCGGCGATCAAAGTACCAGTGAGAGGTTTATGGTAAAAAATATTATGCTGCAGTCAAAGATCAGCAGGCTGTGTACGTGTGTGTGTGTGTGTGTGTGTGTGTGTGTGTGTGTGTGTGTGTGTGTGTGTGTGTGTGTGTGTGTGGGTCAGGGCACACGCCCTAGCTCATTATACCATTAGCAGAGATTACAGACCTGGCGGAGATACGATCTGGAACAATGAACAACAGGACACACACACACACAGACGCAGACGCACACACACGTTCTCCACTCACCAGCTTGACACAGATGATGCAGGGTGGAGAGGCGTCTCTGTAGTGCAGGACAGGGATCTTAGGCTTGGGCCTCTCCTGGGAGGAAGACAGGAGGGAAAAGGAGGACAGGAAACAACTACATGGTTATGACTTCTCCATCTGTGGTAGCTTAGCTCCAGGATCTGATCTGATATCTATGGTAGTTTGGTTCTAGAGTGTTGTGGTATCTATGATAGTTTGGTTCTAGAGTGTTGTGGTATCTATGATAGTTTGGTTGTAGAGTGTTGTGGTATCTATGATAGTTTGGTTGTAGAGTGTTGTGGTATCTATGATAGTTTGGTTCTAGAGTGTTGTGGTATCTATGATAGTTTGGTTGTAGAGTGTTGTGGTATCTATGGTAGTTTGGTTCTAGAGTGTTGTGGTATCTATGATAGTTTGCTTCTAGAGTGTTGTGGTATCTATGGTAGTTTGGTTCTAGAGTGTTGTGGTATCTATGGTCGTTTGGTTCTAGAGTGTTGTGGTATCTATGGTCGTTTGGTTCTAGAGTGTTGTGGTATCTATGGTCGTTTGGTTCTAGAGTGTTGTGGTATCTATGGTCGTTTGGTTCTAGAGTGTTGTGGTATCTATGGTCGTTTGGTTCTAGAGTGTTGTGGTATCTATGGTTGTTTGGTTCTAGAGTGTTGTGGTATCTATGGTAGTTTGGTTCTAGAGTGTTGTGGTATCTATGGTCGTTTGGTTCTAGAGTGTTGTGGTATCTATGGTCGTTTGGTTCTAGAGTGTTGTGGTATCTATGGTCGTTTGGTTCTAGAGTGTTGTGGTATCTATGGTCGTTTGGTTCTAGAGTGTTGTGGTATCTATGGTCGTTTGGTTCTAGAGTGTTGTGGTATCTATGGTCGTTTGGTTCTAGAGTGTTGTGGTATCTATGGTCGTTTGGTTCTAGAGTGTTGTGGTATCTATGGTCGTTTGGTTCTAGAGTGTTGTGGTATCTATGGTCGTTTGGTTCTAGAGTGTTGTGGTATCTATGGTCGTTTGGTTCTAGAGTGTTGTGGTATCTATGGTCGTTTGGTTCTAGAGTGTTGTGGTATCTATGGTCGTTTGGTTCTAGAGTGTTGTGGTATCTATGGTCGTTTGGTTCTAGAGTGTTGTGGTATCTATGGTCGTTTGGTTCTAGAGTGTTGTGGTATCTATGGTCGTTTGGTTCTAGAGTGTTGTGGTATCTATGGTCGTTTGGTTCTAGAGTGTTGTGGTATCTATGGTCGTTTGGTTCTAGAGTGTTGTGGTATCTATGGTCGTTTGGTTCTAGAGTGTAGGGTCTCACCTTGGACTCCTCATAGGTGTAGAAGCCTTTCTTGATCTTTTTCTCGTCCACATCGCAGAACGCTCGGACCTGACCAACACACACACCAACACACGTTTGTAAATGCATGCACACACACTATTTCTCACACTCTCTCTCAAACACACAGAAGCCATATACGAAAAGTGACCAATGCACGCACACACACACACACACACACACACACACACACACACACACACACACACACACACACACACACACACACAGAGAGTTTGCTTGGGCGTTGTCTGGCGTATCAGTCAGTGTAACAGTAGATAGTGATCCATGACCCATTATGACCAGTTGGGTCCAGCTGGCTCCTCATACTAGTGTCTCAACACAGAGTGTCCCAAGTGGCACCCTATTCCCTAATTAGTGCACTACATTTGACCAAATCACATTCTATTCCCTATTTAGTGCACTACATTTGACCAAA
>NW_028156848.1:0-14680 GCF_964263955.1 Coregonus lavaretus
GATTTGATCCTCCTCATAATTCCTGGGACAGTGGTGTATTCTCTGTCCGTACAAGCAGATGGGACCACAGCTGTTGGGCCGTAAATTTCCAGATGAATTCTCCAACCTCTAAGTTGAAGGCCGTGAATGTGGAATTCTGCCCGGATGACAGATGATTGTTCTTAAGGAGCGTGTGTGTCTGTGTGTACACAGCTCTGTGGACCTGCTGAGAGTGTGTGTGTGTGTAGGGGTGAATGGTGTGTGTGTGTGTGTGTGTGTGTTTAGGGTGAATGGTGTGTGTGTGTGTGTGTGTGTGTGTGTTGGGACAGGGATGAAGTTGGATCAGCCTGCTCTCAGGGGTCCTCTCTCTGTTGTCAGAAGGGTGTGATGATGTTCCAACAGTTGGAGGAGCTCCACGGTTACCTCTCCAACTGCACCCTCTTCCCTATAGTTCACTACTGTAAGCAGCCACGGTTACCTCTCCAACTGCACCCTCTTCCCTATAGTTCTCTCCTTGTCCGAGCCAGGCTCCTGACCCCAGGGCCATTCTATCTCCTGTTTCTGTAGCGTGAGGCAGCTTGATGTACATTTTAGTCATTTAGCAGACACTCTTATCCAGAGCGACTTACAGTTAGTGCATACGTTATTCTTTTTAATTTTCATACCCATGGGAATCGAACCCACAACCCTGGCGTTGCAAACGCCATGCTCTACCAACTGAGCTACCTCCCTGTGTGATGATGTTCCAACAGTTGGAGGAGCTCCATGGTTACCTCTCCAACTGCACCCTCTTCCCTATAGTTCACTACTGTAAGCAGCCATGGTTACCTCTCCAACTGCACCCTCTTCCCTATAGTTCACTACTGTAAGCAGCCATGGTTACCTCTCCAACTGCACCCTCTTCCTATAGTTCACTACTGTAAGCAGCCATGGTTACCTCTCCAACTGCACCCTCTTCCCTATAGTTCACTACTGTAAGCAGCCATGGTTACCTCTCCAACTGCACCCTCTTCCCTATAGTTCACTACTGTAAGCAGCCATGGTTACCTCTCCAACTGCACCCTCTTCCCTATAGTTCACTACTGTAAGCAGCCATGGTTACCTCTCCAACTGCACCCTCTTCCCTATAGTTCACTACTGTAAGCAGCCATGGTTACCTCTCCAACTGCACCCTCTTCCCTATAGTTCACTACTGTAAGCAGCCATGGTTACCTCTCCAACTGCACCCTCTTCCCTATAGTTCACTACTGTAAGCAGCCATGGTTACCTCTCCAACTGCACCCTCTTCCCTATAGTTCACTACTGTAAGCAGCCATGGTTACCTCTCCAACTGCACCCTCTTCCCTATAGTTCACTACTGTAAGCAGTCATGGTTACCTCTCCAACTGCACCCTCTTCCCTATAGTTCACTACTGTAAGCAGCCATGGTTACCTCTCCAACTGCACCCTCTTCCCTATAGTTCACTACTGTAAGCAGCCATGGTTACCTCTCCAACTGCACCCTCTTCCCTATAGTTCACTACTGTAAGCAGCCATGGTTACCTCTCCAACTGCACCCTCTTCCCTATAGTTCACTACTGTAAGCAGCCATGGTTACCTCTCCAACTGCACCCTCTTCCCTATAGTTCACTACTGTAAGCAGCCTTGGTTACCTCTCCAACTGCACCCTTGTCCGAGCCAGGCTCCTGACCCAAGGGCCATTCTATCTCCTGTTTCTGTAGCGTGAGGCAGCTTGATGTACATGTACCCCCCCCCCCCCCCCTGGACAGGACGCTAGAGCTCATAGATGGGTCGGTTGTTAAGCAACAAAATCGTTGCGTGCGTAACTATGGGGAAAACAGATGTGGTTGGCTTAGACTGTTGACAACATGTACACTATGTTTAGTCTCCAAATGTTTATTGAAAACATAAAGTACGTTTGCACAACGAGCACTTGCTGTCTCTCAAATACATCGTTACAGTTGTTGGTTGGCTGGCTAGCGACATTTTTTGCCATATAAGCGTTGACATGAAATCAGTCAAAACACCTGAAAGACAAGATAGAACAAGATAACAGTAGCTGCAACGAGTCAAAGCTAACCCGTCTGTTTGGGCTCTGGTCAAATGAAGTGCTCTATACAGGGAATAGGGGGGCTATTTGTTACGCAACCCATTGGTAGTGGATCAGTAACACAGTGCGTGCACTGTGCTGTAATAGCATGATTATTAGCTGACACACACCTGCAACGTGATATGTTGTAAACAAAGCATTGTCTTGTAAGACCAATAGAATACAATACAATACAATATAAACTATTCTGTAATACATAGTAATAACCCAGTGCAGTGGATGAGTGTTCTATAGTGTTCAACTCTATACTCCTCCTCCTCCTCCTCCACCTCCTCCTCCTCCTCCTCCTCCTCCTCCTCCACCTCCTCCTCCTCCTCCTCCTCCTCCTCCTCCTCCTCCTCCTCCTCCTCCTCCACCACCAATAAATAAAGGGTTTACAGCATGTCAATAACCCCACTCATCCTTCTTCCATCTCTCTCTCTCGTTCTCATCCTCTCTCTTCCTTAACCCCCCCCCCCTTTTCTCTCTCTCTCACGGCCGTGGTTTACTGCTGATGCGGGGGTGCACTCAGGCCTTGATGGGGAGGCTAGCTAGTAGCTAGGCTAACGGTAGCATGGGGGACAGTAAAGTGAGGAGGTTTTTACGATGATGTGAATGATGTTAGCTGGGAGAGTGAAAGGGAGAGAGAACAGCTTGTGTGTCCGTGTACAGCGCTACAGTACATTCAGGCTGGGTGCAGATACATTGGAATATAGAGTCAAATCATTCTGGTGCAATTGTATTATATTGTGAGATTGACTCTGGTTAGCGGCTGTGGAAGATGTAACTCAAAACATATGACATTGCATTCAAAATTCACAAACTGTAAAAAAAAAAAAATATGATATGGTCCAACTATAAAAATTACTTTCATTCTTGTCGGCAGAGATGTACCCCACCCACAGTGACACACACACGTTTTACATTTTGGTAATTTAGCAGACACTCTTATCCAGAGCAACGTACAGTTAGTCCATTCATCATAAGGTAGCTAGGTGAGACCACCACATATCACAGTACATGTTTCCTGAAGTGTTGCACTGAGAGAAGGATCAGACAGGATCCAGGCTCTGTCGTAGCCGGCCGCGACCGGGAGACCCATGGGGCGGTGCACAATTGGCCCAGCGTCGTCCAGGGTAGGGGAGGGAATGGTCGGCAGGGATGTAGCTCAGTTGGTAGAGCATGGCGTTTGCAACGCCAGGGTTGTGGGTTCGTTTCCCACGGGGGGCCAGTATGAAAAAAATATATACAATAAAATAATAATGTATGCACTCACTAACTGTAAGTCGCTCTGGATAAGAGCGTCTGCTAAATGACTAAAATGTAAATGTAAATGTAAACAGTACCAAGAAACATGCAGAGGATTCGTGCCAGCTGAAATTGCTGCAGTACCTCAAACACACCAGAAGATGTCAGTCAAAGACAGCTCTACTGGCCAGTCCGCTTCAGTCCGAGTTGAGGGAGAATGACGGTTTGCATTTACCCAACCACAGAGAGATATGGGCAGATTAGTTCCCGCTTGGCTGATAATCACCCTTATCGCGCAGAGAAAAGAACAACAATACTAATAGTTTAATGATAGCGGTGGAAGTTATTTAGGAAAGAATGTGCTACGCTTCAGAACTAATGTGATAACACAACTCTGTGTGATGAATGGGTAGGGAAATGTATTGCTCTGCAAGAATGGGGGGGATCAAGGGCGTTATTTAAAAACATTTATCCAGCAACTAACTTTCTCCTCTAGTTAGTTTGACTTAGATTGACTTCCAAAAGGATAAAAGAAAAGTGTTTCAGCTCGTTTTACTTCAGCCAGTGAAGTCCATTTTTGGCCTGTAAGTGAGGTTGGCACAAGGGAATGGGGGTTCACCATGCTAAAGATACTAGATTACTACTTTTTGCACCCCCCCAGCAATGTTCCCTCTAAACTTTGCGCGTGCGTGTGCGCGCAGTTGCTCCGAGACTGCAGAGCAGAAGAGATATCAGCCCAAAGAGAGACGCACGAGATTGAACTTCACTCAACTTTCTAGAGCAGTGGTCACCAACCGGTCGATCGCGATCGATTGGTCGATCTCCAAGGCATTCCTAGTAGATCACCAAACATTTATGTAAAAAAACCAAACGATAAAGCCTTGTGTTCCTATTTTTTTTTTTTTTATTCTTCTCGGGCTGTTGGCGGTAGGTGCACGCGATGCAGCAGCTCTGGGCGCCGGTAGTGGAACTTTGTTGCCATTTTGAACTATTTCATGTCTGAAGGTACTATGGGTTTACCGCTGGCCAATAGGATGGCTCAGATTACCGTGTCTGCAGTAACGTTGCAGGCATAAAAGAAAGCTACAGCAAAATTGATACTGTGAGATTTCAAAATGTTTAAAACCATGAGTTTGACAGCAAATCTACTTGTCTTGCAGGCAGGTTTATCAGTTTTGAGTACTGACATCCATGTTTTGGCCCTGGAGCGAAAGCGTGACGTGAGAATGACAGTCTAGGGGCGGCAGGTAGTTTAGTGGTAAAGAGCGTTGGGCCAGTAACCGAAAGGTCGCTGGTTCTAATCCCCGAGCTGACTACGTGAAAAATCTATCGATGTGCCCTTGAGCAAGGCACTTAATTAACCCTAATTGCTCCTGTAAGTCGCTCTGGATAAGAGCGTCTGCTAAATGACTAAAATGTTAAATGTAATGAGTAGAGAGAGACTGTCAACGAATACAGCAAAGGGCTGAGTTCATGTTTAAATTCTTACTCAGCGCTGTCAACACTTTTATAAGCCATAAAATGTGCGTTCTTCTATTTCCACTCAGCGCTACAACAAGCACTGCAGCAGTAATGAATGAGTATGGACGTGTATATATATGCTTGCGTTGTTGTTATTATTAGCGGCTTGGGTCTTTTTTAATATCGAGGAATATTTCACTTTCTCTTTTTCATAGGAGTAACAACATGAATGTGTGCATCAGGCAGAAATAATGCGGTGCGAGTCGAGTTTTTCGCCATCACTTTTTGGTCAGTGTCAGTGAATGAAAGGTGGAGTGGAGGGATGTTGAGAGGCAGACCCTCAGCCTGCTGCTCTCTCTGTCCGCTGAGACTGACCATCAGATGCAGGCACCATCAGCCCAGTACAATACAAATAAAAAGCGAATTATTTAAATGTATGCTCACTCAGCTGTGCCTCACAATCTATTACTGATGTGATCATATAGTCTACCTCAAATTTTGAAATATAATTTTTTTTAAATGTCCCGAACAGCAATGCATTGGCAGGGCAATTCAAGCAAAGCCAATATGCGGTGTTAATGTATTGGGCCTATAGCTTACTGCACAAACCTCATTGCTACAGTACTGTTTTTAATTGGTTAATGTAGCATAGGTTTTACGTTTTTTAAGTCATGTAAAGAAAATCTACATCTCGGCTTGCGTTTTGACTCAGGAAGTGATCTTGAGTCAGAAAAGGTTGGTGACCACCTGTTCTCTCTGTTAACACTATCCATGTTTCTCTTTACTGTGGCAATTGTGATCAAATCAACGCGATATTAGCCCACTTTCAATGCAACATACCGAAACAAAACTAACTATGGAAGAGATTTTTGTTGTAGGCAGAACGCATCGGAGTAGGATTCTATTGCATTGACAGGCACTACTCAGCCCCTACTGTACACAGACCTGGGTGGCATAAACAATCAGAGCTGCAGTAGGCCTATTTAAGCAATAAGGCCCGAGGGGGTGTGGTATATGGCCAATATACCACAGCTAAGGGCTGTTTTTATGCACGACGCAACACGGAGTGCCTGGATACAGCCCTTAGCCGTGGTATATTGGCCATATAAAAATACACAGTCCAATACACCACGGCTGTCAGCCATTCAGCATTCAGGGCTCAAACCACCCAGTTTATAAATGCAAATAGACCATTGCCATGGATCTGTGCCATTTACTTTGAACTGGACTGTGTTTATAGCATGAGCGGTCGTGAGTAGATGCGTATTTATTTTTTTCAGATCAAAGCGAGAGCTGCCTGTAGCGACGTGTGCACATTTTGTTCATATCCTTTGCTAGTTAGTGAGTTATTAGCCCAGTTATAGATCATTTGTAGTCAGCAATGGGGGAGTGATTGCTTCCTACAAGAGCACAAAACGTGTACATTTCTAGACATCTTTGAAAAGCGAGTCAGGTGAAGAGCTTTTTTATGTCTTTAATGGGCAGTGCTGTATTTTGAGACAGGCTTGAATAAGCTAAGTAGCCAATAGGCAGAGGGTAGCATAATTTGTCTGATTCTCTGTAATAATGGTATGGGAATAATAATGCATTTTATTTTGTAAAGTGGTTTCTTTCATCAAACAACACAAGCAACATTTTCAGTCACATCCTTGTCTGAAGGACAAGTGGATAAACAGGTTAATGTCAAGCCCTGCATGATTTTTTCAAAAGTCTACATTGAACACCACACATTGGCTGCTACTGTAGGCTGAATGATAGCACAGCTATTTCCATGTTAAATTGTTATGGGATGCATTTTCTCCATTGTTTTTTATGGTAGGCCACTCTGGTAGGCCTACATTATGATCAAATAGCCACAGTAGCCTACTTGGCCACTGTTAAAACTGTAACTTAAAACGTGTACAGCCTCAGTGTTCACAGTAAACGCGCGCTGGAAGTTGCACAGAATTTTCACAACGTTCAAGTTTGCACTCAGCAGACCTGAAATTTGCTCAGTGGGAAGATGCCATATCACCAAACGAGTTAACATGTTTTAAAACCACCAGATACCAGGTACCCACTGGGCACAAACGTCAGTCCAACGTCTAGTTTTGATTTACGTTTAGTTGAGTTGTCTTACTAACATGGATTCAATGTGAAATCAACAAAGACGTCACCATGTGGTTGGGTTTAGGTTACTAGTAGGGTAAAAATAAGACAGAATGCCTTATGTTGAGGACTTTTAGCAAATCCAATCCAATTTCCACGTTGATTCAGCGTTATCACATTGTTTTGGGGGGTTGAAATGACGTGGAAACAACATTGATGCAACCAGTTTTTGCCCAGTGGGTACCCCCTTTTTCTGACAACCCATTTAAATGATCATTGTCTCCAGCGTATTATGTAAAGGGATAACTCCTACCTCTCCCAGTCTTCTGACCCCATGACTATGTCTACACATCAAATGTTGACTTTTACCCTCAATGAACTGTCCTTTGACAGCAAATCTACTTGTCTTGCAGGCAGGTTTATCAGTTCTGAGTACTGACATCCATGTTTTGACCCTGGAGCGAAGGCGTGACGTGAGAATGACAGTCTAGACTCTGCAGCTGTCTCAGGGTGAAGAGTTCCAAAAAGTTCACTCAAATATGACTGCCCCTCCTCTGGAGAAAACAAGCCATTGATGTCAATCCAAGCGTAAAGGCTGCATATCAGATTATTCTTAAGTCATAGCTAGTGGGCCTGCGGCTTATCGTTTGTATGCAAGTTATCACATCCCTGATTGAAGTTTTTTCATGCCTATAAAACCACTGAATCCGTTGTAAGGTGTAATATTAACCTCCAATCAAGACCTACATTGCAAATCTTGCTCAAAGCAGGTTGACTGCATTGCATTCTCTATGCAGATTAAACATTTTGAATAGGAAACTTTAGGCGTGATAAGTGATGCTGATAAGACGGAGATGAAAAGGTATTAACACTACAGTGTGTGGGCTGAGTGAATGTACATTCTCCAAGTAGTGTCTTGACAGGTAGGCTTAATCAATGGTGATGGAGGTATGCGATGCACCCCCATAAGATTAGCAATGAGGCTGGTACAGGGTAGATATTAATTCATTATTCAACTCCTGTATGTCTCTATTTGTCTCCATTTTCTAATGTTGGCTAAAGTGCGGGAAAGGTGTTTGGAGTCTTCCCATTGCTAGTCAATCACATGTATTTATCAATCACATGTATTTATAAAGCCCTTTTTACATCAGCAGATGTCACAAAGTGCTATTCAGAAAACCCAGCCTAAAACCCCAAACAGCAAGCAGTGCAGATGTAGAAGCACGGTGGCTAGGAAAAACTCCCCAGAAAGGCAGAAACCCTAGGAAGAAACCTAGAGAGGAACCAGGCTCTGAGGGGTGGCCAGTCCCCTTCTGGCTGTGCCGGGTGGAGATTATAACAGTACATGGCCATTAAGGCCAGATTTTTCTCCAAGATGTTCAAACGTTCATAGATGACCAGGGAGTCTTCCCATTGCTAGTGTAGGGAGTCTTCCCATTGCTAGTGTAGGGAGTCTTCCCATTGCTAGTGTAGGGAGTCTTCCCATTGCTAGTGTAGGGAGTCTTCCCATTGCTAGTGTAGGGAGTCTTCCCATTGCTAGTGTAGGGAGTCTTCCCATTGCTAGTGTAGGGAGTCTTCCCATTGCTAGTGTAGGGAGTCTTCCCATTGCTAGTGTAGGGAGTCTTCCCATTGCTAGTGTAGGGAGTCTTCCCATTGCTAGTGTAGGGAGTCTTCCCATTGCTAGTGTAGGGAGTCTTCCCATTGCTAGTGTAGGGAGTCTTCCCATTGCTAGTGTAGGGAGTCTTCCCATCACCTAGAAGCATATTATAGTGACTAAAAGTGTCAATATCACCCCGACTTTCAGTGTTTATTCTTCCACATGCTTTCTTTGCATGACCAGCAAAAAACTAATAGAAAGCCTGAATCGCTCTGAAATACCAGGAATAATGTCTGTTCTGAGGCTTGGCCTGTTCCTCTCTCTGTAGGAAATACCAGGACTAATGTCTGTTCTGAGGCCTGTTCGCTCCTATTATGTCTAATTGAAGCAGAAGTGTCATTAGCTAATCAAGGGGGCATTTTCTTCTCCCCTTTCAAAACATCCAGCGGCCTAGCTTCAAAGAGCCCCATTTAACTTCAGTGAGGGCAAACAGCGGCTCGCAAAAATGACAGTCTCCAAAGTTTAAAGCAACATCGTTTATCAATCTGCCAGGACCCGCAGGTGTGACCTCGTTCCCACACTCTAATTGACAGCCCTGGACCCCGTGGAAGAGTGTGTGTGTGTGTGTGTGGGGGGGGGGGGGGTCTGTGTGTGTGTGTGTGTGAGTGAGTGTGTGAAAGAGAGAGAGAGTGTGTGCCAATTGACCACCCCCAACCACTCATCAACTCTCCATTGTGCGTGTTTGTGGAGTGTGTGTGAGAGTGTGTGTGTCAATCATAAACCCCGTGCCCCTTCATGGCAAGGTGTTGGGAACACAATGTAAATGTCACCGCTATGGGATTCTGGGAATGTGGGCATACATGGCAGAGTACAATGGAAAGAGAACTATGTGGTGGAGGGTGAGAGAAGGGGGCAGAGAGAGCGAGAGAAACAGAGGGAATGAAGGAGAGAGAGAGAGAGAGAGGTTGAAAGGGATAAAGATGGAGAGAGAGGGAAGAGAGAGCGTAAGAGAGCGAGAGAGAGAGAGAGAGAGAGAGCGTGAGAGAGAGAGAGAGAGAGAGAGAGAGAGAGAGAGAGAGAGGGAGGGGGGAGAGGGGGGGGAGGATGTTGGACAAACAGTGTTGAATTAGAGCCTAAATTCTGGAATGGGCTAGTTGCCAAGGTGACCTGCCATGGCACAGACGAAAGCGAGAGGGTCTTCTATGTGTGTGTGTGCATGTGAAAGAGAGAGAGAGTGTGTGCCAATTGACCACCCCCAACAGCTCATCCACTCTCCATTGTGTGTGTTTGCGTGTGTGTGTGTGTGTCAAAGTTCAAGGATGACGCCCTGTTACAGGTGTAATGAACACCAAGGCCAAACATCCCTCTGGTCCTGTTGACATTTTGATAAGAGGACAGGAAGTGAGGAAGGGATTTCTATACAAAGAGAGTCTGTGCTACAACATTTGTTCACTGTTACAATATTGGATGTACTGCACCACACTACTCCGCCCAGTCAATCACAAAACTATTTGATAACCGGAAAACCAATATCCCTTATATTAATCCTATCTGTATGGAAATATGGTGAGACCATGTCAATACCTTGGTTTCAATACGGTGAGACCATGTCAATACCTTGGTCTCAATATGGTGAGACCCTGTCAATACCTGGGTCCCAATATGGTGAGACAATGTCAATACCTTGGTCTCTGTTTACATACCTTGTGAGTGGCTGTACACATTAACTACTCTGTTAAACACACTTTCCCGGCAAACGCTATGTCAATCAATAGTGGCAGTGTGTGTGTGTGTGGTCAGTATATACCGTGTGAGACAGCAGCACTGTCATTGACCCTCCACCTGCTCTGCTGTTTCCGTCCATCACCTTGACCCCAATGGGTGGTGTTCACATGACCTCATTAATCACACCTAAACACACACACACACGTCTTTACCCAAGGATTGCAGGGCTGCAAACCTTGCCAGATGAAACAACGTAAATGGAACCAACCCTCCCATCCTGCTTGATGCCTCCTCAACATTAACTCCCCCTTACTCCCCCATTGACTTATCCTCCCTCTTACTCCCCCTTACTCCCCCATTAACTCACCCTTGAATAATGGCGCCAGAGGGGATGGCTGCCGTTTTACGGGCTCCTAACCAACAGGATAATTTTTTTTTTTTTTTTTTTTCATTGTTTGTAACTTATTTTGTACATAAAGTTGCTGCTACCGTCTCAATGAACGAAAAGAGCTTCTGGACATCAAAACAGCAATTACTCACCTCGAACTGGATGAAGATTTTTTCTTTAATGAGTCCGATGCGAAGGATATACTGCTTCCCGGAGACCAGGCCCAATCCCCATCATTCGCGTGAAGAATAGACGGAGATACATAGGTTGAAGGTCGGGGTGCCTTGTGAGGATTCGTAGGCGAGTGAGTAAATCGCCACTACCATCGGTTCTATTGGCCCACTGGAAAACTAACTGGATGATCTACGGTCGAGACTATCCTACCAACGGGACATTAAAAACTGTAATATCTTATATCTTATGTTTCACCGAGTCGTGGCTTAACGACGACACGGATAATATAGAGCTGGCTGGGTTTTCTGTGTATAGGCAGGACGGAGCAGCTACGTCTGGTAAGACGAGGGGCGGGGGGTCTATTTGTCAATAACAGCTGGTGCGTGATGTCTAATATTAAGGAAGTCTCTAGGTTTTGCTCGCCTGAGGTAGAGTACCTCATGATAAGCTGTAGACCAGGACTGCCCAACCCTGTTCCTGGAGAGCTACCCTCCTGTAGGGTTTCACTCCAACCCCAGGTGTTACTAACCTGATTCATCTTAGCAACCTGCTAATTATTAGAATCAGGTGTGCTAGATTAGGGTTGGAGCAAAAACCTACAGGACGGTAGCTCTCCAGGAACATGATTGGGCAGTCCTGTGGTAGACCGCACTATCTACCAAGAGAGTTCTCATCTATATTATTCGTGGGCCGTCTATTTACCACCACAAACCGATGCTGGCACTAAGACAGCACTCAACAGGCTGTATAAGACCATAAGCAAACAAGAAAATGCTAATCCAGAAGAGGCGTTCCTAGTGGCCGGAGACTTTAATGCAGGCAATCGTAAATCCGTTTGACCTCATTTCTACCAGCATGTCACATGTGCAACCAGAGGGAAAAAACTCTAGTCCACCTTTACTTCACACACAGAGATGCATAGAAAGCTCTCCCTCGCCCTCCAATTGGCAAATCTGACCATAATTCTATCCTCCTGATTCCTGCTTACAAGCAAAAACTAAAGCAGGAAGTACCAGTGACTCGCTCAATACAGAAGTGGTCAGATGATGCGGATGCTACGCTACAGGACTGTTTTGCTAGCACAGACTGGAATATGTTCCACGATTCATCCAATGGCATTGATGAGTATACCACCTCAGTCACTGGCTTCATCAATAAGTGCAACGACGACGTCTTCCCCACAGTAACCGTACGTACATATCCCAACCAGAACATCGAGCTAAAGGCTAGAGCTGCCGCTTTCAAGGAGCGGGACACTAATCCGTACGCTTATAAGAAATCATGCTATGCCGTCAGACGAACCATCAAACAAGCAAAGCGTCAATACAGGACTAAGATTGAATCTTACTACACCGGCTCTGATGCTCGTCGGATGTGGCAGGACTTGCAAACTATTACGGACTACAAAGGCAATCCCAGCCGCGAGCTGCCCAGTGACGCAAGCCTACCAGATGTGCTAAATGCCTTTAATGCTCGCTTCGAGGCAAGCGACACTGAAGCATGCATGAGAGCACCAGCTGTTCCAGACGACTGTGATCACGCTTTCCATAGCCGATGTGAGCAAGACCTTTAAACAAGTCAACATTCACAAGGCCGTACTCAGAGCACGCGCAGACCAACTGGCAAGTGTCTTCACTGACATTTTCAACCTCTCCCTGACCGTATCTGTAATACCTACATGTTTCAAGCAGACCACCATAGTCCCTGTGCCCAAGAATGCGAAGATAACCTGCCTAAATGACTACCGCCCCGTAGCACTCACGTCTGTAGCCATGAAGTGCTTTGAAAGGCTGTTCATGGCGCACATCAACACCATCATCCCGGAAACCCTAGACCCCCTCCAATTCGCACACCGCCCCAACAGATCCACAGATGACGCTACCCAATCGCACTCCACACTGCCCTTTCCCACCTGGACAAAAGGAACACCTATGTGAGAATGCTGTTCATTGACTACAGCTCAGCGTTCAACACCATAGTGCCCACAATGCTCATCACTAAAGGACCCTGGGACTAAACACCTCCCTCTGCATCTGGATCCTGGACTTCCTGACGGGCCGCCCCCAGGTGGTAAGGGTAGGCAACAACACATCTGCCACGCTGATCCTCAACACGGGGGCCCCTCACGGGTGCGTGCTTAGTCCCTTCCTGTACTCCCTGTTCACCCACGACTGCGTGGCCAAGTACGACTCCAACACCATCATTAAGTTTGCTGACGAAACAACAGTGGTAGGCCTGATCACCGACAACGAGGAGACAGCCTATAGGGAAGAGGTCAGAGACCTGGCAGTGTGTTGCCAGGACAACAACCTCTCCCTCAATGTGAGCAAGACAAAGGAGATGATCGTGGACTACAGGAAAAGGAGGGCCGAACAGGCCCCCATTAACATCGACGGGGCTGTAGAGGAACGGGTCGAGAGTTTCAAGTTCCTTGGTGTCCACATCACTGACAAACTATCATGATCCAAACACACTAAGACAGTCGTGAAGAGGGCACTACAACACCTTTTCCCCCTCAGGAGACTGAAAAGATTTTGCATGGGTCCCCAGATCCTCAAAAAGTTATACAGCTGCACCATCGAGAGCATCCTGACCGGTTGCATCACTGCCTGGTATGGCAACTGCTCGGTATCTGACTGTAAGGCGCTACAGAGGGTAGTGAGTACGGCCCAGTACATCACTGGGGCCAAACTTCCTGCCATCCAGGACCTCTATACCAGGCGGTGTCAGAGGAAGGCCCAAAAAATTGTCAAAGACTCCAGTCACCCAAGTCATAGACTGTCCTCTCTGCTACCGCACGGCAAGCGCGTACCGGAGCACCAATTCTAGGTCCAAAAGGCTCCTTAACAGCGTCTACACCCAAGCCATAAGACTGCTGAACAATTAATCAAATGGCCACCCGGACTATTTACATTGACCCCCCCCCCCCCCCCCCCCCCCCATTTGTTTTTACATTGCTTCTACATACATTGACCCCCGCACATTGACTCGGCACCTGTACCTCCTGTATATAGCCTCGTTATTGTTACGTAATCTTATTGTGTTACTTTTTATTACATTTTTTATCTTTATGTTATTTAGCAAATATTTTCTTTACTCTATTTCTTTAACTGCATTGTTGGTTAAGGGCTTGTAAGTAAGCATTTCACGGTAAGGTCTACACCTGTTGTATTCGGCGCATGTGACAAATACAATTTAATTTTGATTTCATTTGATTTACTCCCTTTACTCCCCCATTAACTGCCCCTCC
The DNA here is from genome assembly GCF_964263955.1 of Coregonus lavaretus. NCBI lineage: Eukaryota > Metazoa > Chordata > Actinopteri > Salmoniformes > Salmonidae > Coregonus > Coregonus lavaretus. The sequence continues at coordinate 14,000 of NW_028156848.1, forward strand.
CGCTTACTCACCCGTTAACTCATCCTTACTCCCCCATTAACTCCCCCTCCCCCTTACTCCCCCATTAACTCCCCCTCCCCCTTACTCCCCCATTAACTCCCCCTCCCCCTTACTCCCCCATTAACTCCCCCTCCCCTTACTCCCCCATTAACTCCCCTCCCCCTTACTCCCCCTTACTCTCCCATTAACTCCCCCTCCCCCTTACTCTCCCATTAACTCCCCCCTCCCCCTTACTCCCCCATTAACTCCCCCTCCCCCTTACTCCCCCATTAACTCCCCCTCCCCCTTACTCCCCCATTAACTCCCCCTCCCCCTTACTCCCCCATTAACTCCCCCTCCCCCTTACTCCCCCATTAACTCCCCCTCCCCCTTACTCCCCCATTAACTCCCCCTCCCCCTTACTCTCCCATTAACTCCCCCTCCCCCTTACTCCCCCGTTAACTCCCCTCCCCCTTACTCCCCCATTAACTCCCCCTCCCCCTTACTCCCTATGAAAAGCCCCTCTCATCGTCTACTAAATACACAAACCTTCCAGGAATTAAAAACCTGATGCAATAAAGGCACAATTTTTCATAATTTTCACTTGATCTCCACATCAGACAGGTTCTAGCGAAGACACACAGAACACAAGTAGCTCCGCTGAATCACACTGAAATTAACCCTCTGGTCTCCTGCTCAGTG
>NW_028156847.1:0-22876 GCF_964263955.1 Coregonus lavaretus
TCCTGGTCCGGCGATGCGTTTTCCGCCCTCTGCTGTGTTGTCACTTCCTGTCAGAACTTCAAGGTGCGCATCAAGTCTGCTGCTGCCCTCTCCGTCCCCGCCTGCCGTCATTGCTACGGTGATGCGGAGCGGTTCGGGCGTGTTTGGCGCTCACTGGCCGCGGCGTTGGAACACAGCGAGGAGACGCAGGACTTCCTGGAGTACCGCTACTGCTCCTCTCTCCGACACACACTCACACACGCCCTCACACACCTGCTACGACTCAGCCAATCACAGGACATGCCTGCCCTGGGGGTGTCGCTCGTCATGGAGAAGGGGAGGGGCTTCAAGGAACACCTGGTGAAATACCTGAGAGGGGGAGGAGGGACGGAGGGAGGGAGAGGAGGAGGGACGGAGGGAGGGAGAGGAGGAGGGACGGAGGGAGGGATGGAGGGGGAGAGAGAGAGAGAGGGGGAGGAGAGGGTGAGGACTCTGGGAGAGACGCTGGAGAGACTGAGGGGTCTGTGTGTAGGGAGGGAGGGAGGAGAAGAGGAGAGGAGTGTGGCGGTGGTGGTGGCCTTTCTGGAGGACGTTCTGAGGAGCTGTGAGGAGCTGAAGGTCACACCCTCAGATTGACCCCTGACCTCTGACCCCACACTGTAGCCCAACTTCGTTTCTCTCATCCCCTTCATGAATTTAGGATTTGCATGATGGACAAGAGGGGGAGTTTCCACAACAGTCCCTTAAGTGAACGAGTGAAAACTTCAGGAAGGAGAGGGGTAACAGAATGGGACTTGGAGAGGAAGAATGGGACTTGGAGAGGAAGGAGAGGGGTAACAGAATGGGACTTGGAGAGGGGTAACAGAATGGGACTTGGAGAGGGGTAACAGAATGGGACTTGGAGAGGAAGGAGAGGGGTAACAGAATGGGACTTGGAGAGGAAGGAGAGGGGTAACAGAATGGGACTTGGAGAGGAAGGAGAGGGGTAACAGAATGGGACTTGGAGAGGAAGGAGAGGGGTAACAGAATGGGACTTGGAGAGGAAGGAGAGGGGTAACAGAATGGGACTTGGAGAGGGGTAACAGAATGGGACTTGGAGAGGAAGGAGAGGGGTAACAGAATGGGACTTGGAGAGGAAGGAGAGGGGTAACAGAATGGGACTTGGAGAGGAAGGAGAGGGGTAACAGAATGGGACTTGGAGAGGAAGGAGAGGGGTAACAGAATGGGACTTGGAGAGGAAGGAGAGGGATAACAGAATGGGACTTGGAGAGGGGTAACAGAATGGGACTTGGAGAGGAAGGAGAGGGGTAACAGAATGGGACTTGGAGAGGAAGGAGAGGGGTAACAGAATGGGACTTGGAGAGGAAGGAGAGGGGTAACAGAATGGGACTTGGAGAGGAAGGAGAGGGGTAACAGAATGGGACTTGGAGAGGAAGGAGAGGGGTAACAGAATGGGACTTGGAGAGGAAGGAGAGGGGTAACAGAATGGGACTTGGAGAGGAAGGAGAGGGGTAACAGAATGGGACTTGGAGAGGAAGGAGAGGGGTAACAGAATGGGACTTGGAGAGGGGTAACAGAATGGGACTTGGAGAGGAAGAATGGGACTTGGAGAGGAAGGAGAGGGGTAACAGAATGGGACTTGGAGAGGAGGACCGTTTCTGTGTTCAGGTCTAGAGAGTTGTCGACTGTGGAACGGCCAACTGTCACCTTTCCCAGTGTTTTATTCAGCTTAGAAAGTTATAAATCAATGATTCCTGATGTTGTTAAAGCCTTACTGCTATTATTAGTATTACTGTTGTTATTACAGTACTGCTATTATAGAATTACAGCGCTATTATTACTGTTATAATATTACAATACTATTATTACTGTTATAATATTACAATACTATTATTACTGTTATAATATTACAATACTATTATTACTGTTATAATATTACAATACTATTGCTGTAGAAGTTCTGTCGTAGCCGGCCGCGACCGGGAGACCCATGGGGCGGCGCACAATTGGCCCAGCGTCGTCCAGGGTAGGGGAGGGAATGGCCGGCAGGGATGTAGCTCAGTTGGTAGAGCATGGTGTTTGCAACGCCAGGGTTGTGTGTTCGATTCCCATGGGGGGCCAGTATAAAAAATAAAAAAAATGATGTATGCACTCACTAACTGTAAGTGGCTCTGGATAAGAGCGTCTGCTAAATGACTAAAATGTAAATGTAAGTTGATTACAAAACTATTATTAGTTATATGATTACCGTATTGTTATTTCTACTGTGTGTTTATCATTAAACTAGGCTAGCGTCCGCTGGTCCAATGTTCCTTATCTCGCGTCCCAGTGTTATTGATGGTCTGATGACCTAATGAACCCTGTGGCTCTGTCTGTGTGACTTCTGATGTAACTTACTCTGAACCGGCTTAGAAAATTATGCCGAGAAAATATGAAAATGATTACACAAATCGACATGGGATTAACATGAAATCTGCCATTGCAACAAAATAAACCAAGAGCCACTTGTGGAAAATCCTACAATTATTAAGATTAGAATCTGAGAAGAGCACATGATGTAATCCAACATCTGGTATGGTAAATGGTACAGAGAAATGAGTTTCAGCAGATACGTTAATAACCACATTTATTGTAAAAATATATATTTTTTACATCTGCATTTAGCGATAGTGAATTAGCGATAGTAATTTCTATATACTTCAAGGTATATTATCAAAAACGCTTAAGCTGATTGGATAGACAAGATCTGACATACACTGACTGTACAAAACATTAGGAACACCTTCCTAATATTGAGTTGCTCCCCCTTTTGCCCTCAGAACAGCCTCAACTCGTCGGGGCATGGACTCTACAAGGTGTTGAAAGCGTTCCACAGGGATGCTGGCCCATGTTGACTCCAATGCTTCCCACAGTTGTGTCAAGTTGGCTGGATGTCCTTTGGGTGGTGGACCATTCTCAATACACACGGAAAGCTGTTGAGCTTGAAAAACCCAGCAGCATTGCAGTCTCTTAACTGTTTCAGATGGGAGGTCCCAGAGAGATCAGGTCCAGGAGTTTCTAACTGGATCAGATGGGAGGTCCCAGAGAGATCAGGTCCAGGAGTTTCTAACTGGATCAGATGGGAGGTCCCAGAGAGATCAGGTCCAGGAGTTTCTAACTGGATCAGATGGGAGGTCCCAGAGAGATCAGGTCCAGGAGTTTCTAACTGGATCAGATGGGAGGTCCCAGAGAGATCAGGTCCAGGAGTTTCTAACTGGATCAGATGGGAGGTCCCAGAGAGATCAGGTCCAGGAGTTTCTAACTGGATCAGATGGGAGGTCCCAGAGAGATCAGGTCCAGGAGTTTCTAACTGGATCAGATGGGAGGTCCCAGAGAGATCAGGTCCAGGAGTTTCTAACTGGATCAGATGGGAGGTCCCAGAGAGATCAGGTCCAGGAGTTTCTAACTGGATCCGATGGGAGGTCCCAGAGAGATCAGGTCCAGGAGTTTCTAACTGGATCAGATGGGAGGTACCAGTGGAGTTGACTCCGTACGTCTCCAAGTTGAACATCTCACTGGCTCCCAACCATTAGACTACCCATTAGACTACCCATTAGTCTACCCATTAGACTACCCATTAGACTACCCATTAGTCTACCCATTAGTCTACCCATTAGACTACCCATTAGACTACCTATTAGACTACCCATTAGACTACCCATTAGACTACCCATGAGTCTAACTATTAGACTACCCATTAGACTACCCATTAGACTACCCATTAGACTACCCATTAGACTACCCATTAGACTACCCATGAGTCTAACTATTAGACTACCCATTAGACTACCCATTAGACTACCCATTAGTCTACCCATGAGTCTAACTATTAGATGGAAGAGAGATGTTTTTTTATTTAACCTTAATTTTAACAGGGAAGACATATTGAGACCTAAGTCTATTTTTCAAATGCGCCCTGTATAATACAACATAAATATACACATTAAACCCCAAATATCGCTGCACAGCTATATTCAGCTCTCTCCAGAGATGTTTGATCGGGTTCAAGTCCGGGCTCTGGCTGGGCCACTCAAGGACATTCAGAGACTTGTCCCGAAGCCAGTCCTACGTTGTCTTGGCTCTGTGATTAGGGTCGTTGTCCTTTTGAAAGGTGAACCGTCGCCCCAGTCTGAGGTCCTGAGCGCTCTGGAGCAGGTTTTCATCAAGGATCTCGCTGTACTTTGCTCCGTTCATCTTTTCCCCGATCCTGACTAGTCTCCCAGTCCCTGCCACTGAAAAACATCCCCACAGCATGATGCTGCCCCCACCATGCTTCACTGTAGGGATGGTGCCAGGTTTCCTCCAGAAGTGACGCTTGGCATTCAGGCCAAAGAGTTCAATCTTGGTTTCATCAGACCAGAGAATCTTGTTTATCATGGTCTGAGAGTCCTTTAGGTGACTTTTGGCAAACTCCAAGCGGGCTGTCATGTGCCTTTTACTGAGGAGTGGCTTCCGTCTGGCCACTCTACCATAAAGGCCTGATTGGTGGAGTGCTGCAGAGATGGTTGTCCTTCTGGAAGGTTCTCCCATCGCCATAGAGGAACTCTGGAGCTGTCAGAGTGACCATCAGGTTCTTTGTCAACCACCTGACCAAGGCCCTTCACCCCCGATTGCTCAGTTTGGCCGGGCGGCCAGCTCTAGGAAGAGTCTTGGTGGTTCCAAACTTCTTCCATTTAAGAATGATGGAGGCCACTGTGTTCTAGGGGACCTTCAATGCTGCAGAAATGTTTTGGTACCCTTCCCCAGATCTGTGCCTCAACACAATCCTGTCTCGGAGCTCTACGGACAATTCCTTCGACCTCATGGCTTGGTTTTTGCTCTGACATGCACTGTCAATTGTGGGACCTTATGTAGACAGGTGTGTGCCTTTCCAAGTCATGTCCAATCAATTGAATTGACCACAGGTGGACTCCAATCAAGTTGTAGAAACATCTCAAGGATGATCACTGGAAACAGGATGCACCTGACCTCAATTTCGAGTCTCATAGTAAAGGGTCTGAATACTTTTGTAAATAAGGTATTGTATTTTTTTTTAACAATTTTTGCTTTTTCATTATGGAGTATTGTGTGTAGATTGATGAGGATTTTTATTTATTTAATCATTTTTAGAATAAGGCTGTAACGTAACAAAATGTGGTCAAGGGGTCTGAATACTTTCCGAATGCTCTGTAATTATGAGTTGTATTTCCAATGGTGTTTGTTCTTCACTGGTTGCCCTTTTCTTGTGGCAACAGGTCACAAATCTTGCTGCTGTGATGGCACACTGTGGTATTTCACCCAATAGATATGGGAGTTTATCACAATTGGATTTGTTTTAGAATTATTTGTGGATCTCTGTAATCTGAGGGAAATATGTGTCTCTAATATGGTCATACATTTGGCAGGAGGTTAGGAAGTGCAGCTCAGTTTCCACCTCATTTTGTGGGCAGTGTTCTCTTGAGAGCCAGGTCTGCCTACGGCAGCCTTTCTCAATAGCAAGGCTATGTTCACCGAGTCTGTACATAGTCAAAGCTTTCCTTAATTTTGGGTCAGTCACAGTGGTCAGGTATTCTGCCACTGTGTACTCTATGTTTAGGGCCAAATATCATTCTAGTTTGCTCTGTGTTTTTGTTAATTCTTTCCAATGTGTCAAGTAATTATCTTTTAGTTTTCACTTGATTTGGTTGGGTCTAATTGTGTTGCAGTCCTGGGTCTCTGTTTGTGTTTGTGAACAGAGCCCCAGGACCAGCTTGCTTAGGGGGCTCTTCTCCAGGTTCTTCTCTCTGTAGGTGATGGCTTTGTTATGGAAGGTTTGGGAATCGCTTCCTTTTAGGTGGTTGTAGAATTTAACAGCTCTTTTTTTGGCTTTTGATAATTAGCGGGGATCAGCCTAATTCTACTCTGCATGCATTATTTGGTGATTTACATTGTACACAGAGGATATTTTTGCTGAATTCTGCATGCAGGCTCTCAATTTGGTGTTTGTCCCATTTTGTGAATACTTGGTTGGTGAGCGGACCCCAGACCTCACAACCATAAACGGCAATGGGTTCTATAACTGATTCAAGTATTTTTTTTATCCAGATCCTAATTGGAATGTTGAATTTTATGTTCCTTTTGATGACATAAAGGCCCTTCTTGCCTTGTCTCTCAGATCGTTCACAGCTTTGTGGAAGTTACCTGTGGTGCTGATGTTTAGGCCGAGTTATGTATAGTTTTTTGTGTGCTCTAGGGCAACGGTGTCTAGATGGAATTTGTATGTATGGTCCTGGCAACTGGACCTTTTTGGAAAATCAGTATTTTTGTCTTACTGATATTTACTGTCAGGGCCCAGGTCTGACATAATCTGTGCAGAAGATCTAGGTGCTGCTGTAGGCCCTCCTTGGTTGGTGACAGAAGCACCAGATCATCAGCAAACAGTAGACATTTGACTTCAGATTCTAGTAGGGTGAGGCCGGGTGCTGCAGACTGTTCTAGTGCCCTCGCCAATTCGTTGATATATATATATGTTGAAGAGGGTGGGGCTCAGGCTGCATCCCTGTCTCACCCCACGGCCCTGTGGAAATAAATGTGTATTGTTTTGCAAATTTCAACCACACACTTGTTGCTTGTGTACATGGATTTTATAATGTCGTATGTTTTTCCCCCAACACTGCTTTCCATCAATTTGTATAGCAGACCCTCATGCCAAATTGAGTCAAAAGCTTGTTTGAAATCAACAAAGCATGAGAAGACTTTGCCTTTGTTTTGTTTGTTTGTCAGTTAGAGCGTGCAGGGTGAATACGTGGTCTGTCGTACGGTAATTTGGTAAAAAGCCAATTTGACATTTGCTCAGTACATTGTTTTCACTGTGAAAATGAACTAGTCTGCTGTTAATGATAATGCGGAGGATTTCCCCAAAGTTGCTGTTGACTCATATCCCATGGAAGTTATTGGGGTCAAATTTGTCTCCACTTTTGTGGATTGGGGTGATCAGTCCTTGTTTCCAAATATTGAGGAAGATGCCAGGGCTGAGGATGATGTTAAAGAGTTTAAGTATAGCCAATTGGAATTTGTGGTCTGTATATTTTATCATTTCATTGAGGATACCATCAACACCACAGGCCTTTTTGGGTTGAAAGTTTGTATTTTGTCCTGTAGTTCATTCAATGTAATTGGAGAATCCAGTGGGTTCTGGTAATCTTTAATAGCTGACTCTAGGATTTTTTTATTGATCATGTCTATGTTTTTGCTGTTTGTTCTTTGTTATAGGCCCAAAAAGATTGGAGAAGTGGTTTACCCATACATCTCCGTTTTGGATAGATAACTCTTCGTGTTGTTGTTTGTTTTCCAAATTTCCCAGAAGTGGTTAGAGTCTATGGATTCTTCAATTACATTGAGCTGATTTCTGGCATGCTGTTCCTTCTTTTTCCGTAGTGTATTTCTGTATTGTTTCTACACTACTTTCCTTCCATCTATAACATTTCTTAATATTATACAGTTCCTTTGGCTTTGATGCCTCATGATTGAGTATTGCTCTGTTCAAGTTGACTGTGATTTTGCTGTGGTCTGATAGGGGTGTCAGTGGGCTGACTGTGAATGGTCTGAGAGACTCTGGGTTGAGGTCAGTGATAAAGTAGTCTACAGTACTACTGTCAAGAGATGAGCTGTAGGTGTACCTACCATAGGAGTCCCCTCGAAGCCTGCCATTGACTATGTGCAGATCCAGATCCCGTTTTTGTTGGTTGTTTTGTCATAGTTGCGTATAGGGAGGCATATTTGGGAGGGGATTTATCCCCCTGTGTGCTGAGGGTGTCAGGTTCTTATCCAGTTCTGGCATTTAGGTCGCCACAGACTAGTACATGTCCCTGGGTCTGGTAATGATTGATTTCCCCCTCCAGGATGGAGAAGCTGTCTTCATTAAAGTATGGGGATTATATTGGGGGGATATAGGTAGCACACATGAGGACATTGATCTCTGTTGAGATAATTTCCTTATTAATTTCTAGCCAGATTTAAAATGTTCCTGTCTTGACAAATTTAATAGAGTGAGTTAGGTCTGCTCTATACCAAATTAGCATACCCCCTGAGTCCCTTCCCTGTTTCACACCTGGTAGTTTGGTGGATGGGACTACCAGCTCTCTGTAACCTAGAGGGCAACCAGTGGGTCCGTCTCCTCTATACCATGTTTCCCGAGTGCCACTAGAGATCCTGGTTCGAATCCAGGCTCTGCTGTAGCCGGCCGCAACCGGGAGACCAATGGGGCGGCGCACAATTGGCCCAGCGTCGTCCAGGGTAGGGGAGGGAATGGCCGGCAGTTGGTAGAGCATGGCGTTTGCAACGCCAGGGTTGTGGGTTCGATTCCCATGGGGTATGAAAATAAAAAAGAATAATGTATGCACTAACTGTAAGTCGCTCTGGATAAGAGCGTCTGCTAAATGACGTAAATGTAATGTAATGTAAATGTAATGTTTCTTCTAGGATGACAATGTCTGTATTTCCGATTTCTTTGATGAAGTCCAGGTTCCTGCTCTTTAGGCCAAAGGCAGATGCCCTCAGGCCTTGTATATTCCAGGATGAGATAGTGAAGGCTTTGTGTTCCATGGTGTCTAGTGTGTCTCTCATGTTGAGGTCCTTGCTGCAGGGGCAGAAGGGGCATAAGACTGATCTGGGGGGCCTATATAGGGTGTGGCTAGGGTTTGTTTGGGGAGGGGTTGACTGGTTGGGGTGGGGATGTGGCTGGTGGTGCTGTGGTTTGGGTGCAGGTCCTCTTGGTGTTGATCCTCTTGGTGCAGGTCCTCTTGGTGCTGGTCCTCTTGGTGTTGATCCTCTTGGTGCAGGTCCTCTTGGTGCAGGTCCTCTTGGTGCAGGTCCTCTTGGTGCAGGTCCTCTTGGTGCAGGTCCTCTTGGTGCTGGTCCTCTTGGTGTTGATCCTCTTGGTGTTGATCCTCTTGGTGCAGGTCCTCTTGGTGCAGGTCCTCTTGGTGCAGGTCCTCTTGGTGTTGATCCTCTTGGTGTTGATCCTCTTGGTGTTGATCCTCTTGGTGTTGATCCTCTTGGTGCAGGTCCTCTTGGTGCAGGTCCTCTTGGTGCAGGTCCTCTTGGTGCAGGTCCTCTTGGTGCAGGTCCTCTTGGTGTTGATCCTCTTGGTGTTGATCCTCTTGGTGCAGGTCCTCTTGGTGCAGGTCCTCTTGGTGCAGGTCCTCTTGGTGCAGGTCCTCTTGGTGCAGGTCCTCTTGGTGTTGATCCTCTTGGTGTTGATCCTCTTGGTGTTGATCCTCTTGGTGTTGATCCTCTTGGTGCAGGTCCTCTTGGTGCAGGTCCTCTTGGTGCAGGTCCTCTTGGTGCAGGTCCTCTTGGTGCAGGTCCTCTTGGTGTTGATCCTCTTGGTGTTGATCCTCTTGGTGCAGGTCCTCTTGGTGCAGGTCCTCTTGGTGCAGGTCCTCTTGGTGCAGGTCCTCTTGGTGCAGGTCCTCTTGGTGTTGATCCTCTTGGTGTTGATCCTCTTGGTGCAGGTCCTCTTGGTGCAGGTCCTCTTGGTGTTGATCCTCTTGGTGCAGGTCCTCTTGGTGCAGGTCCTCTTGGTGCAGGTCCTCATGGTGCAGGTCCTCTTGGTGCAGGTCCTCTTGGTGCAGGTCCTCTTGGTGTTGAACCTCTTGGTGCTGGTCCTCTTGGTGCTGGTCCTCTTGGTGCAGGTCCTCTTGGTGCTGGTCCTCTTGGTGCAGGTCCTCTTGGTGTTGAACCTCTTGGTGCAGGTCCTCTTGGTGTTGATCCTCTTGGTGTTGATCCTCTTGGTGTTGATCCTCTTGGTGCAGGTCCTCTTGGTGCAGGTCCTCTTGGTGCAGGTCCTCTTGGTGCAGGTCCTCTTGGTGCAGGTCCTCTTGGTGCAGGTCCTCTTGGTGCTGGTCCTCTTGGTGTTGATCCTCTTGGTGTTGATCCTCTTGGTGCAGGTCCTCTTGGTGCAGGTCCTCTTGGTGCAGGTCCTCTTGGTGCAGGTCCTCTTGGTGCAGGTCCTCTTGGTGCTGGTCCTCTTGGTGTTGATCCTCTTGGTGTTGATCCTCTTGGTGTTGATCCTCTTGGTGCAGGTCCTCTTGGTGCAGGTCCTCATGGTGCAGGTCCTCTTGGTGCAGGTCCTCTTGGTGCAGGTCCTCTTGGTGCAGGTCCTCTTGGTGCTGGTCCTCTTGGTGTTGATCCTCTTGGTGCTGGTCCTCTTGGTGCAGGTCCTCTTGGTGCGGACCCTCTTGGTGCAGGTCCTCTTGGTGCAGGTCCTCTTGGTGCAGGTCCTCTTGGTGTTGGTCCTCTTGGTGCAGGTCCTCTTGGTGTTGATCCTCTTGGTGCTGGTCCTCTTGGTGTTGATCCTCTTGGTGTTGATCCTCTTGGTGCAGGTCCTCTTGGTGCAGGTCCTCTTAGTGCAGGTCCTCTTGGTGTTGATCCTCTTGGTGCAGGTCCTCTTGGTGCAGGTCCTCTTGGTGCAGGTCCTCTTGGTGCAGGTCCTCTTGGTGTTGGTCCTCTTGGTGCAGGTCCTCTTGGTGCGGATCCTCTTGGTGCGGGTCCTCTTGGTGCAGGTCCTCTTGGTGCAGGTCCTCTTGGTGTTGGTCCTCTTGGTGCAGGTCCTCTTGGTGCAGGTCCTCTTGGTGTGGATCCTCCAGGGGGGGTCTCACAGTTCTGGGAGGGTGTCTCGCTGGTCTGGGCGGGGTCTGTTTCTCTATTGCTCCTATGTGAGGTGCTGCGGCTGTGGTTGAGGGTGATGTCCTTCAGGGTCCTGGCAAAGGTGGGGACTGCTGCCTTGTATAGGTGGGCCAGGTCCTAAAGGCTGTTCCAGTCCAGGGTGGAGTGGTGGGCCAGGCCCTAAAGGCTGTTCCAGTCCAGGGTGGAGTGGTGGGCCTGGTAAACATTTGGCTTTGATGCACAGTCTCGGGAAATGCTTCCATTCACCTGCTGTATGGTGGTAGGGGGACCCTAGTGGCAGGGGGACCCTAGTGGCTGGGGGACCCTAGTGGCTGGGGGACCCTAGTGGCTGGGGGACCCTAGTGGCAGGGGGACCCTAGTGGCAGGGGGACCCTAGTGGCTGGGGGACCCTAGTGGCTGGGGGACCCTAGTGGCTTGGGGACCCTAGTGGCTGGGGGACCCTAGTGGCAGGGGTACCCTAGTGGCTGGGGGACCCTAGTGGCTGGGGGACCCTAGTGGCTGGGGGACCCTAGTGGCTGGGGGACCCTAGTGGCAGGGGGACCCTAGTGGTTGGGGGACCCTAGTGGCTGGGGGACCCTAGTGGCTGGGGGACCCTAGTGCATTATGATGTGGCTGGGGGACCCTAGTGGCTGGGGGACCCTAGTGGCTGGGGGACCCTAGTGGCTGGGGGACCCTAGTGGCAGGGGGACCCTAGTGGCAGGGGGACCCTAGTGGCAGGGGGACCCTAGTGGCTGGGGGACCCTAGTGGCTGGTGGACCCTAGTGGCTGGGGGACCCTAGTGGCAGGGGGACCCTAGTGGCAGGGGGACCCTAGTGGCTGGGGGACCCTAGTGGCTGGGGGACCCTAGTGGCTGGGGGACCCTAGTGGCAGGGGGACCCTAGTGGCTGGGGGACCCTAGTGGCAGGGGGACCCTAGTGGCAGGGGGACCCTAGTGGCTGGGGGAGCCTAGTGGCTGGGGGACCCTAGTGCATTATGATGTGGCAGGGGGACCCTAGTCTGTCCAGCTCCAGGACACGCTGTGTGTTCGGACACCAGAGTTTAGCCACTTGGTGTTTTGGAAAAAGTTTCCTCATCAATTTATTTCCCATTTGAGTCAATATGGAGCACAATCTCTGGCTTTTGTATGTCCTCAGTGGGTGTAGGGGTGTTGTCAGGAGAGCTATCCGGTGGGCTGACGGGGGGGATGCCAGAAGGGGGAGTCCTGCTGGTTTGGTGGATCCTGCCTTGTCTGTCCTGCTGTGGTGTTAAGGCTGTGGTGGAGGTCTGAAGTTGGGCTGTTCTGTTGGGTTCTCTGGGGGGATAGCTAGCTCTCTCATGAGTGGTTGATTGTCACACCTCAGCTTTCTCACCTCCTGCAGTGCTGTTAGCTGTGCCATGTGTTCCTCTCTCTCCTCCTTAAGTTCTCTCACCTCAGACCGGAGCTTCAGCAAATGTACATTATCCTAGGGGCATTGAAAGACATAATGTAAGTAACCTAATTTATGTCCCTCTTACTGCCCTGAATGCCTCTGCTGATCCTACAGCTATTGTATGCAGTAATTATATGCCTGTGAACCAGAGTAATACTGTTAGCACTGTGGTGTGCCCTAGTAGGAAGTCCACAGTGTGCAGATCACCATTCTTCTCCCAGTGTATATTGGAAAGCAGATTGAACCAGGTTTTCCTCTAGGATCTATGACTAGACTAGACTGAACTATGACTAGACTGAACTATGACTAGAGTAGACTGAACTATGACTAGAGTAGACTGAACTATGACTAGAGTAGACTGAACTATGACTAGAGTAGACTGAACTATGACTAGAGTAGACTGAACTATGACTAGAGTAGACTGAACTATGACTAGAGTAGACTGAACTATGACTAGAGTAGACTGAACTATGACTAGAGTAGACTGAACTATGACTAGAGTAGACTGAACTATGACTAGACTGAACTATGACTAGACTGAACTATGACTAGACTGAACTATGACTAGAGTAGACTGAACTATGACTAGAGTAGACTGAACTATGACTAGACTGAACTATGACTAGAGTAGACTGAACTATGACTAGACTGAACTATGACTAGACTGAACTATGACTAGACTAGACTGAACTATGACTAGACTGAACTATGACTAGAGTAGACTGAACTATGACTAGACTGAACTATGACTAGAGTAGACTGAACTATGACTAGACTGAACTATGACTAGACTGAACTATGACTAGACTGAACTATGACTAGACTAGACTGAACTATGACTAGACTGAACTATGACTAGAGTAGACTGAACTATGACTAGAGTAGACTGAACTATGACTAGACTGAACTATGACTAGACTGAACTATGACTAGACTAGACTGAACTATGACTAGACTGAACTATGACTAGAGTAGACTGAACTATGACTAGAGTAGACTGAACTATGACTAGACTGAACTATGACTAGAGTAGACTGAACTATGACTAGAGTAGACTGAACTATGACTAGACTGAACTATGACTAGAGTAGACTGAACTATGACTAGAGTAGACTGAACTATGACTAGAGTAGACTGAACTATGACTAGAGTAGACTGAACTATGACTAGAGTAGACTGAACTATGACTAGAGTAGACTGAACTATGACTAGACTGAACTATGACTAGAGTAGACTGAACTATGACTAGAGTAGACTGAACTATGACTAGACTGAACTATGACTAGAGTAGACTGAACTATGACTAGACTGAACTATGACTAGAGTAGACTGAACTATGACTAGACTGAACTATGACTAGACTGAACTATGACTAGACTAGACTGAACTATGACTAGAGTAGACTGAACTATGACTAGAGTAGACTGAACTATGACTAGAGTAGACTGAACTATGACTAGAGTAGACTGAACTATGACTAGAGTAGACTGAACTATGACTAGAGTGAACTATGACTAGAGTAGACTGAACTATGACTAGACTGAACTATGACTAGACTGAACTATGACTAGACTAGACTGAACTATGACTAGAGTAGACTGAACTATGACTAGAGTAGACTGAACTATGACTAGACTGAACTATGACTAGAGTAGACTGAACTATGACTAGAGTAGACTGAACTATGACTAGACTGAACTATGACTAGAGTAGACTGAACTATGACTAGACTGAACTATGACTAGAGTAGACTGAACTATGACTAGACTGAACTATGACTAGAGTAGACTGAACTATGACTAGACTGAACTATGACTAGACTGAACTATGACTAGACTAGACTGAACTATGACTAGAGTAGACTGAACTATGACTAGACTGAACTATGACTAGAGTAGACTGAACTATGACTAGACTGAACTATGACTAGACTGAACTATGACTAGACTAGACTGAACTATGACTAGAGTAGACTGAACTATGACTAGAGTAGACTGAACTATGACTAGACTGAACTATGACTAGACTGAACTATGACTAGAGTAGACTGAACTATGACTAGAGTAGACTGAACTATGACTAGACTGAACTATGACTAGAGTAGACTGAACTATGACTAGAGTAGACTGAACTATGACTAGAGTAGACTGAACTATGACTAGAGTAGACTGAACTATGACTAGACTGAACTATGACTAGACTGAACTATGACTAGACTGAACTATGACTAGAGTAGACTGAACTATGACTAGACTGAACTATGACTAGAGTAGACTGAACTATGACTAGACTGAACTATGACTAGAGTAGACTGAACTATGACTAGAGTAGACTTAACTATGACTAGAGTAGACTGAACTATGACTAGACTGAACTATGACTAGAGTAGACTGAACTATGACTAGAGTAGACTGAACTATGACTAGAGTAGACTGAACTATGACTAGAGTAGACTGAACTATGACTAGAGTAGACTGAACTATGACTAGAGTAGACTGAACTATGACTAGACTGAACTATGACTAGAGTAGACTGAACTATGACTAGACTGAACTATGACTAGAGTAGACTGAACTATGACTAGAGTAGACTGAACTATGACTAGACTGAACTATGACTAGAGTAGACTGAACTATGACTAGACTGAACTATGACTAGAGTAGACTGAACTATGACTAGAGTAGACTGAACTATGACTAGACTGAACTATGACTAGAGTAGACTGAACTATGACTAGAGTAGACTGAACTATGACTAGACTGAACTATGACTAGAGTAGACTGAACTATGACTAGACTGAACTATGACTAGAGTAGACTGAACTATGACTAGAGTAGACTGAACTATGACTAGAGTAGACTGAACTATGACTAGAGTAGACTGAACTATGACTAGAGTAGACTGAACTATGACTAGAGTAGACTGAACTATGACTAGACTGAACTATGACTAGAGTAGACTGAACTATGACTAGAGTAGACTGAACTATGACTAGAGTAGACTGAACTATGACTAGACTGAACTATGACTAGAGTAGACTGAACTATGACTAGAGTAGACTGAACTATGACTAGAGTAGACTGAACTATGACTAGACTGAACTATGACTAGAGTAGACTGAACTATGACTAGACTGAACTATGACTAGAGTAGACTGAACTATGACTAGAGTAGACTGAACTATGACTAGACTGAACTATGACTAGAGTAGACTGAACTATGACTAGAGTAGACTGAACTATGACTAGAGTAGACTGAACTATGACTAGACTGAACTATGACTAGAGTAGACTGAACTATGACTAGAGTAGACTGAACTATGACTAGACTGAACTATGACTAGACTGAACTATGACTAGAGTAGACTGAACTATGACTAGAGTAGACTGAACTATGACTAGAGTAGACTGAACTATGACTAGACTGAACTATGACTAGACTGAACTATGACTAGAGTAGACTGAACTATGACTAGAGTAGACTGAACTATGACTAGAGTAGACTGAACTATGACTAGACTGAACTATGACTAGACTGAACTATGACTAGAGTAGACTGAACTATGACTAGAGTAGACTGAACTATGACTAGACTGAACTATGACTAGAGTAGACTGAACTATGACTAGAGTAGACTGAACTATGACTAGACTGAACTATGACTAGAGTAGACTGAACTATGACTAGAGTAGACTGAACTATGACTAGAGTAGACTGAACTATGACTAGAGTAGACTGAACTATGACTAGACTGAACTATGACTAGACTGAACTATGACTAGAGTAGACTGAACTATGACTAGAGTAGACTGAACTATGACTAGAGTAGACTGAACTATGACTAGAGTAGACTGAACTATGACTAGAGTAGACTGAACTATGACTAGAGTAGACTGAACTATGACTAGACTGAACTATGACTAGAGTAGACTGAACTATGACTAGACTGAACTATGACTAGAGTAGACTGAACTATGACTAGAGTAGACTGAACTATGACTAGACTGAACTATGACTAGAGTAGACTGAACTATGACTAGAGTAGACTGAACTATGACTAGACTGAACTATGACTAGAGTAGACTGAACTATGACTAGACTGAACTATGACTAGAGTAGACTGAACTATGACTAGACTGAACTATGACTAGAGTAGACTGAACTATGACTAGAGTAGACTGAACTATGACTAGAGTAGACTGAACTATGACTAGACTGAACTATGACTAGAGTAGACTGAACTATGACTAGAGTAGACTGAACTATGACTAGACTGAACTATGACTAGAGTAGACTGAACTATGACTAGAGTAGACTGAACTATGACTAGAGTAGACTGAACTATGACTAGAGTAGACTGAACTATGACTAGAGTAGACTGAACTATGACTAGAGTAGACTGAACTATGACTAGACTGAACTATGAATAGAGTAGACTGAACTATGACTAGAGTAGACTGAACTATGACTAGAGTAGACTGAACTATGACTAGAGTAGACTGAACTATGACTAGACTGAACTATGACTAGAGTAGACTGAACTATGACTAGAGTAGACTGAACTATGACTAGACTGAACTATGACTAGAGTAGACTGAACTATGACTAGAGTAGACTGAACTATGACTAGACTGAACTATGACTAGAGTAGACTGAACTATGACTAGAGTAGAATGAACTATGACTAGAGTAGACTGAACTATGACTAGAGTAGACTGAACTATGACTAGAGTAGACTGAACTATGACTAGAGTAGACTGAACTATGACTAGACTGAACTATGAATAGAGTAGACTGAACTATGACTAGAGTAGACTGAACTATGACTAGAGTAGACTGAACTATGACTAGTCTGAACTATGACTAGAGTAGACTGAACTATGACTAGAGTAGACTGAACTATGACTAGACTGAACTATGACTAGAGTAGACTGAACTATGACTAGAGTAGACTGAACTATGACTAGACTGAACTATGACTAGAGTAGACTGAACTATGACTAGAGTAGACTGAACTATGACTAGACTGAACTATGACTAGAGTAGACTGAACTATGACTAGAGTAGACTGAACTATGACTAGACTGAACTATGACTAGAGTAGACTGAACTATGACTAGACTGAACTATGACTAGAGTAGACTGAACTATGACTAGAGTAGACTGAACTATGACTAGACTAGACTGAACTATGACTAGAGTAGACTGAACTATGACTAGAGTAGACTGAACTATGACTAGAGTAGACTGAACTATGACTAGACTGAACTATGACTAGAGTAGACTGAACTATGACTAGAGTAGAATGAACTATGACTAGAGTAGACTGAACTATGACTAGAGTAGACTGAACTATGACTAGAGTAGACTGAACTATGACTAGACTGAACTATGACTAGACTGAACTATGACTAGAGTAGACTGAACTATGACTAGAGTAGACTGAACTATGACTAGACTGAACTATGACTAGAGTAGACTGAACTATGACTAGAGTAGACTGAACTATGACTAGACTGAACTATGACTAGAGTAGACTGAACTATGACTAGAGTAGACTGAACTATGACTAGAGTAGACTGAACTATGACTAGAGTAGACTGAACTATGACTAGACTGAACTATGACTAGAGTAGACTGAACTATGACTAGAGTAGACTGAACTATGACTAGAGTAGACTGAACTATGACTAGAGTAGACTGAACTATGACTAGACTGAACTATGACTAGACTGAACTATGACTAGACTGAACTATGACTAGAGTAGACTGAACTATGACTAGAGTAGACTGAACTATGACTAGACTGAACTATGACTAGACTGAACTATGACTAGAGTAGACTGAAGTAGACTGAACTATGACTAGACTGAACTATGACTAGAGTAGACTGAACTATGACTAGAGTAGACTGAACTATGACTAGAGTAGACTGAACTATGACTAGACTGAACTATGACTAGAGTAGACTGAACTATGACTAGAGTAGACTGAACTATGACTAGACTTCACATGACTAGAGTAGACTGAACTATGACTAGAGTAGACTGAACTATGACTAGACTGAACTATGACTAGAGTAGACTGAACTATGACTAGACTGAACTATGACTAGAGTAGACTGAACTATGACTAGAGTAGACTGAACTATGACTAGACTGAACTATGACTAGAGTAGACTGAACTATGACTAGACTGAACTATGACTAGAGTAGACTGAACTATGACTAGACTGAACTATGACTAGAGTAGACTGAACTATGACTAGAGTAGACTGAACTATGACTAGAGTAGACTGAACTATGACTAGACTGAACTATGACTAGAGTAGACTGAACTATGACTAGAGTAGACTGAACTATGACTAGAGTAGACTGAACTATGACTAGACTGAAGTATGACTAGAGTAGACTGAACTATGACTAGAGTAGACTGAACTATGACTAGACTGAACTATGACTAGAGTAGACTGAACTATGACTAGACTGAACTATGACTAGAGTAGACTGAACTATGACTAGAGTAGATTTAACTATGACTAGAGTAGACTGAACTATGACTAGAGTAGACTGAACTATGACTAGAGTAGACTGAACTATGACTAGAGTAGACTGAACTATGACTAGACTGAACTATGACTAGAGTAGACTGAACTATGACTAGACTGAACTATGACTAGACTGAACTATGACTAGAGTAGACTGAACTATGACTAGAGTAGACTGAACTATGACTAGAGTAGACTGAACTATGACTAGAGTAGACTGAACTATGACTAGAGTAGACTGAACTATGACTAGAGTAGACTGAACTATGACTAAAGTAGACTGAACTATGACTAGAGTAGACTGAAGTAGACTGAACTATGACTAGACTGAACTATGACTAGAGTAGACTGAACTATGACTAGAGTAGACTGAACTATGACTAGAGTAGACTGAACTATGACTAGACTGAACTATGACTAGACTGAACTATGACTAGAGTAGACTGAACTATGACTAGAGTAGACTGAACTATGACTAGACAGAACTATGACTAGAGTAGACTGAACTATGACTAGAGTAGACTGAACTATGACTAGACTGAACTATGACTAGAGTAGACTGAACTATGACTAGAGTAGACTGAACTATGACTAGAGTAGACTGAACTATGACTAGAGTAGACTGAACTATGACTAGAGTAGACTGAACTATGACTAGAGTAGACTGAAGTAGACTGAACTATGACTAGACTGAACTATGATTAGAGTAGACTGAACTATGACTAGAGTAGACTGAACTATGACTAGAGTAGACTGAACTATGACTAGACTGAACTATGACTAGAGTAGACTGAACTATGACTAGAGTAGACTGAACTATGACTAGACTTCACATGACTAGAGTAGAATGAACTATGAGTAGACTGAACTATGACTAGAGTAGACTGAACTATGACTAGACTGAACTATGACTAGAGTAGACTGAACTATGACTAGACTGAACTATGACTAGAGTAGACTGAACTATGACTAGAGTAGACTGAACTATGACTAGACTGAACTATGACTAGAGTAGACTGAACTATGACTAGAGTAGACTGAACTATGACTAGAGTAGACTGAACTATGACTAGACTGAAGTATGACTAGAGTAGACTGAACTATGACTAGAGTAGACTGAACTATGACTAGACTGAACTATGACTAGAGTAGACTGAACTATGACTAGACTGAACTATGACTAGAGTAGACTGAACTATGACTAGAGTAGACTTAACTATGACTAGAGTAGACTGAACTATGACTAGAGTAGACTGAACTATGACTAGACTGAACTATGACTAGAGTAGACTGAACTATGACTAGAGTAGACTGAACTATGACTAGAGTAGACTGAACTATGACTAGAGTAGACTGAACTATGACTAGACTGAACTATGACTAGAGTAGACTGAACTATGACTAGACTGAACTATGACTAGACTGAACTATGACTAGAGTAGACTGAACTATGACTAGACTGAACTATGACTAGAGTAGACTGAACTATGACTAGACTGAACTATGACTAGAGTAGACTGAACTATGACTAGAGTAGACTGAACTATGACTAGAGTAGACTGAACTATGACTAGAGTAGACTGAACTATGACTAGAGTAGACTGAACTATGACTAGAGTAGACTGAACTATGACTAAAGTAGACTGAACTATGACTAGAGTAGACTGAACTATGACTAGAGTAGACTGAACTATGACTAGAGTAGACTGAACTATGACTAGAGTAGACTGAAGTAGACTGAACTATGACTAGACTGAACTATGATTAGAGTAGACTGAACTATGACTAGAGTAGACTGAACTATGACTAGAGTAGACTGAACTATGACTAGACTGAACTATGACTAGAGTAGACTGAACTATGACTAGAGTAGACTGAACTATGACTAGACTTCACATGACTAGAGTAGAATGAACTATGAGTAGACTGAACTATGACTAGAGTAGACTGAACTATGACTAGACTGAACTATGACTAGAGTAGACTGAACTATGACTAGACTGAACTATGACTAGAGTAGACTGAACTATGACTAGAGTAGACTGAACTATGACTAGAGTAGACTGAACTATGACTAGACTGAACTATGACTAGAGTAGACTGAACTATGACTAGAGTAGACTGAACTATGACTAGAGTAGACTGAACTATGACTAGACTGAACTATGACTAGAGTAGACTGAACTATGACTAGAGTAGACTGAACTATGACTAGACTGAACTATGACTAGAGTAGACTGAACTATGACTAGACTGAACTATGACTAGAGTAGACTGAACTATGACTAGAGTAGACTTAACTATGACTAGAGTAGACTGAACTATGACTAGAGTAGACTGAACTATGACTAGACTGAACTATGACTAGAGTAGACTGAACTATGACTAGAGTAGACTGAACTATGACTAGAGTAGACTGAACTATGACTAGAGTAGACTGAACTATGACTAGAGTAGACTGAACTATGACTAGAGTAGACTGAACTATGACTAGAGTAGACTGAACTATGACTAGAGTAGACTGAACTATGACTAGAGTAGACTGAACTATGACTAGAGTAGACTGAACTATGACTAGAGTAGACTGAACTATGACTAGACTGAACTATGACTAGAGTAGACTGAACTATGACTAGAGTAGACTGAACTATGACTAGACTGAACTATGACTAGACTGAACTATGACTAGAGTAGACTGAACTATGACTAGAGTAGACTGAACTATGACTAGACTGAACTATGACTAGAGTAGACTGAACTATGACTAGAGTAGACTGAACTATGACTAGAGTAGACTGAACTATGACTAGAGTAGACTGAACTATGACTAGAGTAGACTGAACTATGACTAGAGTAGACTGAACTATGACTAGAGTAGACTGAACTATGACTAGACTGAACTATGACTAGAGTAGACTGAACTATGACTAGAGTAGACTGAACTATGACTAGACTGAACTATGACTAGAGTAGACTGAACTATGACTAGAGTAGACTGAACTATGACTAGACTGAACTATGACTAGAGTAGACTGAACTATGACTAGAGTAGACTGAACTATGACTAGAGTAGACTGAACTATGACTAGAGTAGACTGAACTATGACTAGAGTAGACTGAACTATGACTAGAGTAGACTGAACTATGACTAGAGTAGACTGAACTATGACTAGACTGAACTATGACTAGACTGAACTATGACTAGAGTAGACTGAACTATGACTAGAGTAGACTGAACTATGACTAGACTGAACTATGACTAGACTGAACTATGACTAGAGTAGACTGAACTATGACTAGAGTAGACTGAACTATGACTAGAGTAGACTGAACTATGACTAGACTGAACTATGACTAGAGTAGACTGAACTATGACTAGAGTAGACTGAACTATGACTAGAGTAGACTGAACTATGACTAGACTGAACTATGACTAGAGTAGACTGAACTATGACTAGAGTAGACTGAACTATGACTAGAGTAGACTGAACTATGACTAGACTGAACTATGACTAGAGTAGACTGAACTATGACTAGACTGAACTATGACTAGAGTAGACTGAACTATGACTAGAGTAGACTGAACTATGACTAGACTGAACTATGACTAGAGTAGACTGAACTATGACTAGAGTAGACTGAACTATGACTAGACTGAACTATGACTAGAGTAGACTGAACTATGACTAGAGTAGACTGAACTATGACTAGAGTAGACTGAACTATGACTAGAGTAGACTGAACTATGACTAGACTGAACTATGACTAGAGTAGACTGAACTATGACTAGAGTAGACTGAACTATGACTAGAGTAGACTGAACTATGACTAGAGTAGACTGAACTATGACTAGACTGAAGTAGACTGAACTATGACTAGACTGAACTATGACTAGAGTAGACTGAACTATGACTAGAGTAGACTGAACTATGACTAGAGTAGACTGAACTATGACTAGAGTAGACTGAACTATGACTAGAGTAGACTGAACTATGACTAGACTGAACTATGACTAGAGTAGACTGAACTATGACTAGAGTAGACTGAACTATGACTAGACTGAACTATGACTAGAGTAGACTGAACTATGACTAGAGTAGACTGAACTATGACTAGACTGAACTATGACTAGAGTAGACTGAACTATGACTAGAGTAGAATGAACTATGACTAGAGTAGACTGAACTATGACTAGAGTAGACTGAACTATGACTAGAGTAGACTGAACTATGACTAGAGTAGACTGAACTATGACT
>NW_028156846.1:0-61000 GCF_964263955.1 Coregonus lavaretus
TTCCTCCAAGCCTGGCATGCACCCATGACAAGGACCAAAAGCAGCCAGAGCAGAAAGGGAAGGGCACTAGTGAAGAGGTGGATCGCTGCCCTCATGCTCACCAGCTGGTCCCAGATGCTAACTTAACTCTGGCAACCCCTCTGCTCTGCCTGGCCACTAAGACGCCTGTTAGAGTGAGAGCCTCCATATGCAGGTCAGAGGATGAGGAACCCAGGCCCTGGACGCTGGAAGAGGCAAAGGTAGGTGTCCTATTTTACACTACTACTCTACAGGGTTGGGGGTCTGTTCCATTTCAATTCAAAGCATTGAATTAAGTACTTCCTGAATTGACTGGAATTGAAATGGAATTGACCCCAACCCTGCTACTCTATGCTCATAGTATAAAACATCACCCCTTACTAGGGTTAACATTTGTATTACGTTTGGTGTGGACCCAGGAAGAACATCTATGGCTATTATAAAATCGGTTTGGGATACAAATAAACAAGTTACCTCAATTACTGTCCTCCAAATTGTGTGCCCCATGAGGCCATCAATGTATGTTGATCACTCAAATGTGTATTGAATGTGCCACATTGGAACAATATTACATCTAGAGTCAATGTCTTCCTGTTAGGATTATTGGACAGGCATTGACATTGAGAGTGAAGAGAGGAGCGTCAAGGAGGAGGTGAGCCCGAGGGAGGGTTTGAAGCGTGAGGCGGACCGTGCCCATTCCAAGAGCTCCAATGGGACGGTTTCATCAGAGAGAGCAGAGACCATCCTGGGAAGAGTGGGTTTTCTGGCCATGAACCTCAAGCAGAAAGTCACATTTTTATAGATGGAGGAAAAAGAGAAAAATAAGGAACTGAATAAGAAGTTGAAAGATGACGTGAAAGAGAGAAAGGAGATGAAGGCGAGAGAGAAAGAGCAAAAGAAAGCCATGAAAGCTGAGAAAAAGAGGGACAAGTTAGAACAGAAAAAGAGAGAAAGGGAAAGAAAAGAGAAGGAAAAGGCAGAGACAAAGAGGTTAGAGGGGCTGATTAAGATACACAATGCCATGATGAAAGACAGGATTAAGAAAGAGAAGAAGTGGTCTGAGGAGCTGAAAAAGAGAGAGAAAGCTCAAGCTGAGCTCCTGGAAATGGAGCGAAAGATTCAAAAAAAGGAGGAGAATAAGAGAGAAAAGAGGAGGAAAGAGGAGAGGAAGAGACTGGAGAAGAGGAAAAAGAGGGATCCAAGTGGAGGTGGAACTGAGAGGGTGATAGAAGAGCAGGGAAGGGATGAAAGCTTGAAGATGAATGAGTAGACTGGGTAAGAGAGAGAGAGAGAAAAGAGAGATCCTGTATTTTAGCATGCAATAAGGCATACCGTACAAAACATTATAAACACAAAATGTTTACTTTTCACAAATTTGGGGAGTGTTGCACAGTTTAAATGTTGAATCCTAAATCGACACTAAGCACTCCTACATGTTGAAAGGATTGGATAGGTGTACATATACATTAGGTGTAATATGGCAAACAAAGCCTATCAGAGGGAAAGGTAGAGCCATTACCAGTGTTTATACCTATGGGATAGGTAGAGAAAATTCTAAAACAAATCTCACAAGCTCTCATCAATAGTCAAATGAACTACTGTTGTCTGGAGTAATGCAGCTGTTGGTGACCTAAAGAGACTGCAAATAGCACAACATTTTTAGGCCTACTGCTGCTAGGTAGCTCTCTCTCTGCTCTCCCCCTCCCCTCTGTATGTTCTTGATAGCAAGAGTGAAGTCTGGTGTGCGGGAGTCAGTGTTCCAGCTACAGCTCATTCACCATAATCACCTCAGCCTTAAAGACCCGGTCAAACTCGCCACTCATCGTCAGATCATAGTCAAGACAACCATGTTAGTCTCGCTGCTGATTCAACCTGCTTGTTTTCGCTCTTTGTGTTTTTTGCCTATTCTATTTACATTTTTCCTGTGTCACAGATTATTGGAACCTGACTCCTGCCTCCACTTCACTCCTGCCACCACCATCCCGTTTACCACTACTGGACTTCCCTTTTGGACTCACCCCGGACACTAGGACGTTACGGTACCACTCCTGCTCAGAACCTGGATCTGTTACCCTCCCTGTAGACCTGGACTTGCTCTTCCCCCTTTTTGGAAACCTGGACAATTTTACTTTGCAATAAACTTGTTAAACTTTCTCTGGCTCGGTGTAGTTGTCTACATTTGGGTTCATATCCAGTTAAATCATGACAAAAATAAGGCAGCAAGAAAGGGTCTGCATTGTGGTTATGAGATGTTCTCCATAGAATTACATAATGCACTCGAATGGCCGACTGTCAAGGAAATGATAAAAAAAACACACAAAAAAACATTTTTCATAAATGTACTGAAAGACCAACCGCAAAATGTGATTAACTGGATATGATCAAAGACGACTCGTAAAGATAATAGGAATCTGGATCTGTTTCCTTTTCTTTTTACCTTGCTTTTGTTATTATTATTATTTTTTAAAGTTTTCTTTTTACATTTCGTAAAATGTTATAATTACAAAAACATTTCATTTTAATTTCAATTTAGTAACATACTGTATCATTCAAATGAATATTATTATTTGTCTAATCATATTTTTATCCTTTGAAGCTTAATATTTTGTAATATAATGTATGACTGACATGAGGGTAATCAAAGGGAGAGAGATAAGGGTAACAATGAAGAAACTCTTCCATTACTAAGTGATGAGTGGAAGTGTACAGTGCCCTCCTGAATTATTGGCACCAGAAAGAAATATGAACAAAAAAGGCTGTGAAAACATGTCATTGTGGTCTATCAGCTTGATCTTACACTCAAAAGATCATATGAATCTACCCTTTAATTGAGTAAAAATTGTTCAAATAAAAAAAATAATCGTCATCAACAAATCATTATTATTTTGAACAAAATCTAATTGAGTGCATTTGTAAAGTATTCAGACCCCTTGACTTTTTCCACACTTTGTCTTATTCTAAAATTGATTAAATTGTTTTTTTTCCTCATCAATCTACACACAATACCCCATAATGACAAAGTGAGAACAGGTTTTTAGACTTTTTTATAAATGTATTAAAAAATAACAAATGGAAATATTACATTTACATAAGTATTCAGACCCTTTACTTAGTACTTTGTTGAAGCACCTTTTGCAGCGATTACAGCCTCGAGTCTTTTTGGGTATGACGCTACAAGCTTGGCACACCTGTATTTGAGGAGTTTCTCCCATTCTTTTCTGCAGATCCTCTCAAGCTCTGTCAGGTTGGATAGGGCGTGTCGCTGCACAGCTATTTTCCGGTCTCTCCAGAGATGTTAGATCGGGTTCAAGTCCGGTTTCTGGCTGGGCCACTCAAGGACATTCAGAGACTTGTCCCGAAGCCACTCCTGCGTTGTCTTGGCTGTGTGCTTAGGGTCGTTGTCCTGTTGGAAGGTGAACCTTAGCCCCAGTCTGAGGTCCTGAGCGCTCTGGAGCAGGTTTTCATCAATGATTTCTCTGTATATTGCTCTGTTCATCTTTCCCTTGATTCTGACTAGTCTACAAATAAAATAAAATAAAATTGTATTTGTCATGTGCCGAATACAACAGGTGTAGACCTTGCCGTGAAATGCTTACTTACAAGCCCTTAACCAACAATGCAGTTCAAGAAATAGAGTTAAGAAAATATTTACTAAAAACACTAAAGTAAAAAATAAAATAAAAAGTAACACAATAAAATAATAATGAGGCTATTTACAAGGGGTACCGGTACCGAGTCAATGTGTGGGGGTACAGGTTAGTTGAGGTAATTTGTACATGTAGGTAGGGGTAAATTAACTATGCATAGATAATAAACAGCGAGTAGCAGCAGTGTAAAAACAAAGGGGGGAGGTGTCAATGTAAATAGTCCGGCTGGCCATTTGATTAATTGTTCAGCAGTCTTATGGCTTGGGGATAAAAGCTGTTAAGGAGCCTTTTGGACCTAGACTTGGCACTCTGGTACCGCTTGCTATGCGGTAGCAGAGAGAACAGTCTATGACTTGGGTGACTGGAGTCTTTGTAAATTTTTTGGGCCTCCCTCTGACACCTCCTAGTATATAGGTCCTGGATGGCAGGAAGCTTGGCTCCAGTGATGTACTGGGCCGTACGCACTACCCTCTGTAGCGCCTTACGGTCGGATGCCGAGCAGTTGCCATACCAGGCGGTGATGCAACTGGTCAGGAAGCTCTCGATGGTGCAGCTGTAGAACTTTTTGAGGATCTTGGGACCAATGCCA
Source organism: Coregonus lavaretus (assembly GCF_964263955.1). Taxonomy (NCBI): domain Eukaryota; kingdom Metazoa; phylum Chordata; class Actinopteri; order Salmoniformes; family Salmonidae; genus Coregonus; species Coregonus lavaretus. The sequence goes on from NW_028156846.1 coordinate 4,255, forward strand.
AATCTTTTCAGTCTCCTGAGGTGGAAAAGGCGTTGTTGTGCCCTCTTCACGACTGTCTTGGTGTGTTTGAACCATGATAGTTTGTTGGTGATGTGGACACCAAGGAACTTGAAACTCTCGACTCCCTGAAAATCCTCCCCGGAGCATGATGCTGCCACCACCATGCTTCACCGTAGGGATGGTGCCAGGTTTCCTCCAAACGTGATCTCATCCCAGGTAAGAGGGAGAGTGGCAGCAGCAGCAGGTTCTCCCCATGTGAGCTGAGTCCAGTGGACCAGTCCTGTATCCCCCCACCCAGACAGTGACAGTGGTCTAAACCATGGCTAGCTATCCACAATCTGGCTCGACTAAACAAGGTTTACCAAGAGGGAAGGAGGGAGAGGAAGGTAGAGGAAGAGAAAGAGGGAGGTAAGGAAGGAGGAAAGGGAGAAAAGGGTTCTCTCCATCACGACTGTAAGAAGGAAAGGAGGGAGAAGGCCGAGCAAGAGGAAGAGGAAGAGGTGGAAAATGACAAGGAGAGTTGATCTGTCCATCACTACCATAAGGAGATCTCTTCTGGGGGCTCTTGTTCTCTCCTCTTTCCCACAGAGGAGCACCTTTTGCAGGCAGCCCAGAGCAGACTCTCCGCTGAGAGAAGGCTAGCCCCTGGAGGTTTCACCATGGATTTATACAGAGAACCCCCCAGTACTCAAACTGCTTTACATTGTAGAGGGGGATCTAATCTCATTGGAGGCGACCCAATGACCCAGAAATGCTCCGTGGACAGACTTCCTCCCTGCTCCCCGTCTCACTGGCAGGGGGCTCGTAGGAACACCCTCCCCTCCTTGACTCCAGCTCCACCCCTTACATTTTTTACATTTTTAGTCATTTAGCAGACGCTCTTATCCAGAGCGACTTACAGTTAGTGAATACATCTTTTTTTTTTTTATACTGGCCACCCGTGGGAATCAAACCCGCAACCCTGGCGTTGCAAACGCCATGCTCTATCAACTGAGCTACATCCCTGCTGGCCATTCCCTCCCCTAACCTGGACGACGCTGGGCGAATTGTGCGCCCATGAGTCTCCCGGTCGCGGCCGGCTGCGACAGAGCCTGGATTCGAACCAGGATCTCTAGTGGCACTGTTAGCACTGCGATGCAGTGCCTTAGACCACTGCGCCACTCAGGAGCTAGACCACTGCGCCACCCTTCATCACCTGCCCCCCTTATCATGTTATGAGTCTCACCTACAGGTCCCTTCCCCTGGCCTACCTGTTGCATGTGTAAGTATGGTGTGTCGGACACAGCTGCCCTCCACCTCCTCCCCCTCCTCCCCCTCCTTCCCTCTTTCTCCCACTCCCCCCATCTCTCACTCTCTCTCCTCCTCCCCCTCTCTTCCATTTAAAGCAATACTTAGACCAGGCTTTCTTCCTCCTCTACCCCTCTCCACCTCCTCTTCCATTCCTACTCTCTTTCTCTCCACCTCCTCCTCATCCTCCTTTGTTCCCCCTCTCCCGCCCTCCAGTGAGAGGCAGGAGGTCACCTCGCTATCACTCTATCCAGCTGGAGCCGCTGAGAGGGCGAGGAGCAGAGGAGGGGTATAGAGGAAGCCCAAAGGAGACAAGAGGGAGAGGAGGAGAGGAGGAGAGGGAGTGAGACACTATGTTAGCTGTTGTGGTGTGATATGTGTAGTTACTTGTAATAACCACTATAGCATGCTGGACACTTATTTGGTGCTTGCTGACCTCAATGTGTGCATGCATATCAACAGTCTAAAGCAGTCATCTCCAATCCAAAGAATTAGTTGGAATCATTTGTTTATTAGACATTTCCTATTTATACTGTATGGATAATAAAACCCATCCTTTATTCACTTGTGTTTTAGCTTTTTCCCCACACCCACACTGAAAGTTGTTACTGTTACTTTAGTCTGTCTTGCTTTATGATAGTCACATGCCTCTACCTTTACAAGAAGTCTGTCAGTATTCTTCATGAGGGCTTTAAAGCTAATGTTAATTTGACTGTGTACTTCAAGAACATACATGTATTTTCCAAGACAGACCTGTTACTGGCTGTGTCTAAATATCCATTCTAGCGTAATACATACTTAAACTGCATACTAATTTCGCCTTTGATCTAGTAGAATTCACTCTTCTTATCTGACTCACTTGTTTGGCAACAGCTGATAGTCAGATAAATTGACTCGCTGTACCGAAATGAACGAATGACGGGAGTAAATGCAATCGCGCATTAGATGACGAATTCTGAGTACTATTGCTGCGTTCACATGCTAGTCGGAACTTGGAAACCCGGAAATGTCAGACTTGCTTACTGGTTGTATTTATACACGTGCCGCATTCAACGAACAGCAAGTCGGACATTTCAGAGTTTCCTAGGTCCGACTAGCATGTGAACGCGGCATAGTTTCTAAATTTCACATACTATAAAACTAAATGTTTTTACATACTATTTATTACTCTAATATGGGTATTTGGACACTGCCTCTTTGTCTCTCACACACTGAGCATGAGCACAGTCATTATGGCCACATCTTCCTCTGACCTGGCAGACCACCTGTGCTGTTCCATCTGCACAAACATCTACACTGAGCCTGTGTCTCTAAGCTATCAGCACACCTTCTGCAAGAGATGCCTCCAAGACAGCCTGAATGCTGGACACCAACTCTGTCAAGTGGGCAGGGCTCTGGTCAGAGACAGAATCTTCCAGATCAACAGACTGATCAGGAACGTGGCCTACCAGCTGAAACTGGAGGAAGATGCTAAAAGACAGAGAGCTACAGCCGAGAGAGGAAACAGTAGAGAGATGAATGTCGTGAACATGGAGAGGCTCTGAAGCTGTTCTGTGAGACGGACAGTAAGCTGATCTCTGTGATCTGCAGAGATGGGTGAGACGACAGAGGACACACATTCAAACCTATAAGAGAAGCACATGAGGATCTGAAAAAAGAGGTAGCCTCAGATTTATGCTACTTCAAGAAGGACATTAGTGTGCTGGAATACTCAAGAGATGAGCAGCAAAGAGAAATGTCTCAAGCAAAAGAGACGTCAGATCATCTCAAAGTCCAGATTAGGTTGCTTGGTTGACAATGAGATATTACTTGCCAGGCTGGAGGAACAGCTAAAGGTGAAGAGAGTTAAAACGGCCTCTCTTCGGTTTGAGCTGGACCTCACTGAGACCAGAGACTTCCTGCTCTAGTGGATGGAGAAGGGCTGCACTGAGATGAGGGAGAGGAGGAAGGAGGAGGAGTGGGTGGAGAGGAATATGATTGAGAGGAATATGATAGAGGGATTAGGATAGAGGGGAATATGATAGAGGGAATATATTGAGAGGAATGTGACAGAGAGGATTTGTTTCATTAGATCACTTTAAGACTGAAAATCTCTTAGGCTGACAGTCCCTGAAATTGGGCGCTAGAATTTCTGTAAAAAAATATGTAAATGTTTACATGACTTATTTGATTGATTTCCCAACCGTTTTATATTTCAGAAGACATCCATCCAGACCTTCCGAGAACCCCGTAAACGTCCTCTGTCGAATAAACTTGTATTTGCAGAGATAGCCTGCAGAGCTCTATCATACTATCCAGGTCTGTGCCCAAACAGTTTGAGCTTCTACTTCTAAAAATCCACCTTTCCAGAAATAAGTCTCTCACTGTTGCCGCTTGCTACAGACCCCCCTCAGCCCCCAGCTGTGCCCTGGACACCATATGTGAACTGATTGCCCCCCATTTATCCTCAGAGTTTGTACTGCTTGGTGACCTAAATTGGGACATGCTTAATACCCCAGCCATCCTACAATCCAAGCTTGATGCCCTCAACCTCACGCAAATTATCAACGAACCTACCAGGTACAACCCTAAATCCTTAAACATGGGTACCCTCATAGATATCATCCTGACTAACATACCCTCTAAATACACCTCAGCTGTCTTCAACCAGGATCTCAGCGATCACTGCCTTATTGCCTGCGTCCGTAACGGGTCCGCGGTCAAACGACCACCCCTCATCACTGTCAAACGCTCCCTAAAACACTTTACCGAGGAAGCCTTCCTAATTGACCTGGCCCAGGTATCCTGGATGGATATAGATCTCATTCCGTCAGTAGAGGATGCCTGGTTGTTCCTTAAAAGTAATTTCCTCTCAATCTTAAATAAACATGCCCCATTCAAAAAAGACAGAACTAAGAACCGATATAGCCCCTGGTTCTCCTCAGACTTGACTGCCCTTGACCAGCACAAAAACATCCTGTGGCGTACAGCATTAGCATCAAATAGCCCCCGCGATATGCAACTTTTCAGGGAAGTTAGGAACCAATATACACAAGCAGTCAGGAAAGCAAAGGCTAACTTTTTCAAACAGAAATTTGCATCCTGTAGCACTAACTCCAAAAAGTTTTGGGACACTGTAAAGTCCATGGAGAATAAGAGCACTTCCTCCCAGCTGCCCACTGCACTGAGGCTAGGAAACACTATCACCACCGATAAATCTACAATAATCGAGAATTTCAACAAGCATTTTGCTACAGCTGGCCATGCTTTCCATCTGGCTACCACTAACCCGGCCACCAACTCTGCACCCTCTGCTGCAACTTGCCCATGCCCCCCCCCCCGCTTCTCCTTCACACAAATTCAGACAGCTGATGTTTTGAAAGCGCTGCAAAATCTGGACCCCTACAAATCAGCTGGGCTAGACAATCTGGACCCTTTCTTTCTAAAACTAGCCGCCAAAATTGTCGCAACCCCTATTACTAGTTTGTTCAACCTCTCTTTCATAACGTCTGAGATCCCCAGAGATTGGAAAGCTGCCGCGGTCATCCCCCTCTTCAAAGGGGGTGACACTCTAGATCCAAACTGCTACAGACCTATATCCATCCTGCCCTGCCTTTCGAAAGTATTCGAAAGCCAAGTTAACAAACAGATCATCGACCATTTCGAATACCACCGTACCTTCTCCGCTATGCAATCCGGTTTCCGAGCTGGTCACGGGTGCACTTCAGCCACGCTCAAGGTCCTAAACGATATTATAACCACGATTGATAATAGACAGTACTGTGCAGCCGTCTTCATCGACCTGGCCAAGGCTTTCGACTCTGTCAACCACCGCATTCTTATTGGCAGACTAAATAGCCTTGGTTTCTCAAATGACTGCCTCGCCTGGTTCACCAACTACTTCTCAGATAGAGTTCAGTGTGTCAAATCGGAAGGCATGTTGTCTGGACCTATGGCAGTCTCTATGGGGGTGCCACAGGGTTCAATTCTTGGGCCGACACTTTTCTCCGTGTATATCAATGATGTCGCTCTTGCTGCTGGTGACTCTCAGATCCACCTCTACGCAGACGACACCATTTTGTATACATCTGGCCCTTCATTGGACACTGTGTTAACAAACCTCCAAACGAGCTTCAATGCCATACAACAATCCTTCAGTAGCCTTCAACTGCTCTTAAACACTAGTAAAACTAAATGCATGCTTTTCAATCGAACGCTGCTAGCACCCGCCCACCCGACTAGAATCACCACTCTCGACGGGTCTGACCTAGAGTATGTGGACAACTACAAATATCTAGGTGTCTGGTTAGACAGTAAACTCAACTTCCAGACTCACATAAAGAATCTCCAATCCAAAGTCAAATCTAGAATCGGCTTCCTATTTCGCAACAAAGCCTCCTTCACTCATGCTGCCAAACATGCCCTCGTAAAACTGACTATCCTACCGATCCTTGACTTCGGCGATGTCATTTACAAAATAGCCTCCAACACTCTACTCAGCAAATTGGATGTAGTCTATCACAGTGCCATCCGTTTTGTCTCCAAAGCCCCATACACTACCCACCACTGTGACCTGTACGCTCTTGTTGGCTGGTCCTCACTACATGTTCGTCGTCAAACCCACTGGCTCCAGGCCATCTATAAATCACTGCTAGGCAAATCCCCGCCTTATCTTAGCTCATTGGTCACCATAGCAGCACCCACCCGTAGTCTGCGCTCCAGCAGGTATATCTCACTGGTCATTCCCAAAGCCAACACCTCCTTTGGCCGCCATTCCTTCCAGTTCTCTGCTGCCAATGACTGGAACGAATTGCAAAAATCTCTGAAGCTGGAGACTCTTATCTCCCTCAATAACTTTAAGCATCAGTTGTCAGAGCACCTTACCGATCACTGCACCTGTACACAGCCCATCTGAAATTAGCCCACCCAACTACCTCATCCCTATATTGTTATTTATTTTGCTCTTTTGCACCCCAGTATCTCTATTTGCACATCATCTCTTGCACATCTAGCATTCCAGTGTAAATACTATTGTAATTATTCTGCACTATAGCCTATTTATTGCCTTACCTCCATAACTTGCTACATTTGCACACACTGTATATATATTTTCTGTTGTATTTCTGACTCTATGTTTTTTTTTTACCCATATGTAACTCTGTGTTGTTTTTATTGCACTACTTGCTTTATCTTGGCCAGGTCGCAGTTGTAAATGAGAACCTGTTCTCAACTGGCTTACCTGGTTAAATAAAGGTTAAATAAAAATTTAATAAAAAAATAAAAAAATAAAATTTGCCTCACTCTGGTGGTCGGCTGCATCATTACATCCATTTATATCACTTAACTGCAACGTTAAGTCAAAGGGGCATTCCAGGAAAAACATTTATCCAGCTTGAAGGCTTCACGGCACAGACATGGCAAAGCAATCACTGAATTTGTCTCGAGCAGGCAGAGCTAAATACATATATTTCATAGCTTTACTATAAAGAATGCGACCTACACACTTCCTTAAACCCAAAATAAGTCAAGAAGTAATTTTGTGTGGAAGTCAAACATTTGTTCAGAACGACAAAATTGAGACCTTTACATAGCCCTTCTCCCATTGTCTATAGCAGGGATGCACACTGGTTAAATGGCCCAAATGTTAATTTAGACATTCACAAATTTTACAGATTTTGACTATCACTAATGTCATGAAATGTTTGGCAAAGTAGTAAAGAAGGTTGTATTATACTTTTCTTGTGTACTAGATCATATGGTTTGAAAAGTTTTTTTTTTTTTCTTAGACATAAATGAACAATTCCAGGTGAAAGCTAAAGGTCATAGCTTCCTGGGGGGAGGGACACCACTACATTAATAAAATATTGCCCTCTTGCTAGATTGATGACTAAAGGCCTAGTGAAACAGTGCAAAATGGTTGTCAGCTCAACTGGTTGAATACAAGACCTGTTCATTGTGAAATGTATGTGTTCAAGTCTAATAATTTTGCTCTATATATTTTCTGCTCTGAATGTAATTTTATCTGTTTAAGCTGTTTGGACTGTTAATTGATATAACACAGGGCACCATTGAGAAAGAGACACTGGTCTCAATTGGGATTCCCTGTACAAATAAAGAGGAATATGATAGCGAGTATTATGTTGGAGTGGAATATGATGGAGAGGTATATAATAGAGGGAAAATAATAGAGGGAATATGATAGAGGGAATATGATGGAGGGAATATGATAGAGGAATATGATGTAGGGGAATATGATAGAGAATGAATGGAGGAATGTGTGACGCTCTTGAGCAACAAAGGTTGTCTGTTTGGTTATATAATCTGGAAAGACATGGATAAGAAAATGTTCAAACATAATTTTAAACAATACTGTTCTATAGTCAGCTGATATTGATTTCCTTATTTAATAATTGATTAAACTTAAATGCTAAACATCAATGACAACTACTCTTCAATTACATTTTTTGGGCCTATATAATTACACATCCAGCTAATTTAATTCCTCTATGAGCATGCATACCGTAAAGATACCGTAAGGATCACTCGACTGCAACAGCTCTGGTTGATTTAATCGATCAATGGCTCAGGTCACTTGACCAAGATAAACTTGTGGATGAGCTACTTCTTGATTTTAGTGCTGCATTTGACCTTGTTGATCATATGGCTAATAGCTGAGGCCATTGAAGAGAGATGTTTTCTTGAACCCTCATTTCTTTTTTGGAACTTTGTTACTGAGGTGACATATCCTATGGAAGACTTGTTTTACTGTAGTAAGGTAGCCTATGTATTTCATTGATGATGATGATAATGACAAATATTGACATTAGTGGTAGGCTGAGATCGAACAAACAACCTAAGTAAGCCTGACTGCTAGTTATGATATCTAAAACAAATTGACTTTTAATTAGGCAAAACACATGTCGTTTGAATGGTCAACCATTTAATATGAGTTACAGCATTATATTTTAATAAAAAATTAGGTTATATGGATTAATTGTATATATTAGGTATGACTGTGCTGCATAGGTACAAAAAAATAGAAAATAAATAAACTAAATTGTGCCAGCATTTGATTACACATGAAAGCTGCGGTGGGTAACCATGGCAATGGGGACTCCATTGTGACATCACAAGATTCCGATTCTGGAAGGTTACCTGTTGCACAGACAAACTGAACAGTGCAAAGAGACTGATTCAACTAACCACTGACAGATTATTAATGTCCTATTTCATTAGTGAGAGAACACACTGCTTACTTCAGAGGTAGGTTGTAATATAACTTATTGTGAATGTGTTTCAGTAGTATAACTTATTTTCAAATTACTTGTGTATGAATGTGACATTTTAAGGAGACCTAACATGACTAGTGAAACTGTTGAAGAGAGATAGTTTGCTTGAGTCCTCTTTTTGTGAGAAAATGCTTCATCCTGACACCTGAGATGCCATGTTACAATTGTAGTGAGCCAGCCTAATGGCTAATGCATTCTATTGATGACAGAAAAAAAAAACCTCTCTCTGTGTTAATCACCAACATATGTTGTAATCAATTATCTCAATAAATATGTACCAAAAGAGTATGTTGTGTAAAAAAACAAGTACGCCTACCTAATTTGTAGCTGATTCATTTCTAATAAGAATAATATGTTCTTAATTGAATGGACATCCATTTCAAATGGTTGAATTGATAGACCTCTTTAAATTGAGGTGCACTCAGGGGCACTCAAAGAGAAGACTGGCGTTTTTACCTCCTTGTTTTTTTTAAATAGATGAAAGTGTACAAGTTAGGTCCTGCATGGATATAGAGTCATTTTCTACCCAAAACACAGTGTTTTCAATGATATGATGGAACTGATTAGTGTGGTTTGTGAGAACCAAGCCCAATATGGAGTAGAGCTACATGAGGGGTTGAATAAGGCTCAATAGTAAGGTACAGAAAGACCCTGAAGTTTGCTTTTTAAAGTCTGTATTGTGCTTTTTCATCTGCCATGGCAACGCCTTGCATCACAATGATGATGCCAAAGAACAGCCAAATTCGATTCATTTGAACTTGGTCGCTTTTCCAGTAGCCAACTTTTTACTAGTAATTCAGATAGGCCTATTGCGTAAACATATCTGGAGCAGAATTCTCACTTGCTTAATTGTAAGTAGCTGGGAAGAAAACGTTTGCACATTGTAAAGAGATGCATTATTATTTGGTTAGCAACACCCACTTACTACAACGTTATGTATTTTCCAGAGTTATTGTTAGCTAAGAGGAAGACATGGAGGGTTCAACGCTGACACAGAGGAGGGGTGAGTGTCGGTTGAAGGAAAGGGCGATCCAGACAGACTACGTGATGGAGCTGGTAGCCAGGTTGGCTCTGGTTTTGCAGATCCAGAAGGATCAGGAGAAGAAGATGAAGAGGATTTGGTTCAAGACGAGGAAAATGCCAAGACTGATTGAGGAGGTAACAAGATCAACTTTGACAAAGTTCTATTTAACAATATTAAATAAAGCAAATATAAGTTATTGTAAGGGCAAAATGTTCCATATGCCATTGAATGTAAGCTAACAATGTTTTGTCCTCATTTCTTTTTGTATTAGGCCACACCAAGGCAATGCTTATATCTGTTCTTGTCTAAATGTGTTGTATCATGTCTTTCTGTTTCAGTGTATTTATGTCCTCAGTTCTTATGGTTGTCTTGTCATAAAAAATAAACAACCGTTCTATCATAGACGCTCATATCAGGATGATGTGGTTGTCTCACCTTGCTACCTTAAGTTGAATGCACTAACTAACTATAAGTCATTCTGGATGAAAGCGTCTGATAAATGGCTAAAATGTAAAATGTTATGATGGGTGTGGGACATGTATTTTTACACTTAGCTGGCCCATTGGCTAGGGGACCCAGGGTTGGGACAGACTGGTGCAGAGCATCTGAGAGGACACTATATATATATATATATATATATATATATATATATGTGATGTATAAGTAAATAGTACTGACTCATACCGTATGTATGTATGTACTGAATGTGATCACTTTCATCAAGTCTGTTTCTTTTCTCACGCAGAATGTGAGAGATGTGAGCAACTGTCCTCTCACTGAGTTTATGGCTCCCTGTATTGACTCCCTCCCACCACTGGCTTTCACCAATCAGAGGCCTATACCAACCATGTTGCATCCCCACTCTCCATTTGCCATACGCGCTCAGGATGCACAGCGGTTCATTATATTTTCATACTTTGTCCCTGAAACCTGCCAGTCTGCTGAATGCCCTGTCAAGGGAGAGAATCGATGGGCAGCTAGAAGTCTTCCTTCAGAGCTGCCTTCATGCCTGCCAACAGTTTTTGACGATGACTTCATGCCACCAGAGCAGACAGTAGAGGATACCTATGAGGTCTCAGTTGCTACAGAGACCACTGCAGGCACAGCTACTGTTCATTTTGGAGTGTACAGATCAGCAGCTAAATGCCCTGTCCCAATGCTGCCTCCAAGTCTGCCACTTGTCTTTGAAGTTGACTATAAACTGCCAGGAGAGGCAGTAGAGGGCACCACCAAGTGTCCAGTTATCAGTGAAACAAACAATGATGTGTCCACTCACCTCAAAGAGGACATGGCAGCTGATCAAAGCCCTCCTGACCCAGCAGCACTGCCTCCAAGCTCGCCATGTATCCGAGACTCTGACCACAAACTGACCGAGGACCAGCAACACTGTCTCTAATCCTGACCTGCACCCACAACAATGCCCATAAACAGCTATGGAAGACAGTTGAGTGGACTACAAAGTGCTCAGTCAACAGAGAGGCAACTGTTTCCATTTACAACTGGGATGATAAAAGTCCTCCAGGTCTGCAATGCATTCACAACAACAATGACCACAAGCAGCCAAAGGAGACAGTTGAGGACACCACAGAGTGCTCAGTTAACACAGAGGCAAGTGCAGTTGCATCCACTGTCAAGAGAAAGGAACTGATGAGTGATAAAAGCCCTGTCCTAGCACTAACTCCAAGCCTGGCATGCATCCATGACAAGGACCACAAGCAGCCAGAGCAGAAAGGGAAGGGCACTAGTGAAGAGGTGGATCGCTGCCCTCATGCTCACCAGCTGGTCCCAGATGCTAACTTAACTCTGGCAACCCCTCTGCTCTGCTTGGCCACTAAGACGCCTGTTAGAGTGAGAGCCTCCATATGCAGGTCAGAGGATGAGGAACCCAGGCCCTGGACGCTGGAAGAGGCAAAGGTAGGTGTCCTATTTTACACTACTACTCTACAGGGTTGGGGGTCTGTTCCATTTCAATTCAAAGCATTGAATTAAGAACTTCCTGAATTGACTGGAATTGAAATGGAATTGACCCCAACCCTGCTACTCTATGCTCATAGTATAAAACATCACCCCTTACTAGGGTTAACATTTGTATTACGTTTGGTGTGGACCCAGGAAGAACATCTATGGCTATTATGAAATCGGTTTGGGATACAAATAAACAAGTTACCTCAATTACTGTCCTCCAAATTGTGTGCCCCATGAGGCCTTCAATGTATGTTGATCACTCAAATGTGTATTGAATGTGCCACATTGGAACAATATTACATCTAGAGTCAATGTCTTCCTGTTAGGATTATTGGACAGGCATTGACATTGAGAGTGAAGAGAGGAGCGTCAAGGAGGAGTTGAGCCCAAGGGAGGGATTGAAGCGTGAGGCGGACCGTGCCCATTCCAAGAGCTCCAATGGGACGGTTTCATCAGAGAGAGCAGAGACCATCCTGGGAAGAGTGGGCTTTCTGGCCATTAACCTCAAGCATTAAGTCACGTTTATAAAGATCGAGGAAAAAGAGAAAAATAAGAAACTGAATAAGATGTTGAACGGTGACGAGAAAGAGAGAAATGAGATGAAGGCGAGAGAGAAAGAGCAAAAGAAAGCCATGAAGGCTGAGAAAAAGAGGGACAAGTTAGAACAGAAAGAGAGAGAGAAGGAAAGAAAAGAGAAGTAAAAGGCAGAGAAAAAGAGGTTAATGGGGCTGATTAAGATACACAATGCCATGATGAAAGACAGGATTAAGAAAGAGAAGAAGTTGAAAAAGAGAGAGAAAGCTCAAGCTGAGCTCCTGGAGATGGAGCGAAGATTAAAAAAAAGGAGGAGAAGAAGATAGAAAAGAGGAGGAAAGAAGAGAGGAAGAGACTGGAGAAGAGGAAAAAGAGGGGAGCCAGCTGGAGGTGGAACTGAGAGGGTGATAGAAGAGCAGGGAAGGGATGAAAGCTTGAAGATGGATGAGTAGACTGGGTAAGAAAGAGTGAGAAGGGAGATACTGTATTTTTGCATGCAATGAAAAGCAAAAAATAAAAAATGTAATGTTTCCTCTGTTTGTTTTTTGTCAATGCATACCGTACAAAACATTATAAACACAAAATGTTTACTTTTCTACAGCACAGCAAGCGGTACCAGAGTGCCAAGTCTAGGTCCAAAAGGTTCCTTAACAGCTTCTACCCCCAAGCCATAAGACTGCTGAACAATTAATCAAATGGCCACCCAGACTATTTACATTGACACCTCCCCCCTTTGTTTTTACACTGCTGCTACTTGCTGTTTATTATCTATGTATAGTTACTTTACACCTACCTAAATGTACAAATTACCTCAACTAACCTGTACCCCCAAACCTTGACTCGGTACCGGTACCCCTTGTATATAGCCTCGTTATTATTTTATTGTGTTACTTTTTTTTTTTTTTTTTTACTTTAGTGTATTTAGTAAATATTTTCTTAACTCTATTTCTTGGACTGCATTGTTGGTTAAGGGCTTATAAGTAAGCATTTCACGGTAAGGTCTACACCTCTTGTATTCGGCACATGCCAAATACAGTTTGATTTGATTTTATTTGGAGACTAGTAAGGATCAATGGAAAGATGAACAGAGCAATTTACAGAGAAATCCTTGATGAAAACCTGCTCCAGAGCGCTCAGGACCTCAGACTGTGGCTAAGGTTCACCTTCCTACAGGACAACGACCCTAAGCACACAGCCAAGACAACGCAGGAGTGGCTTCGGGACAAGTCTCTGAATGTCCTTGAGTGGCCCAGCGGGGCCAGACCGGACTAGGGGCGCAATGGGGGGATTGTTGGAGGGTGGTGGTCAAGCCCGGAGCCGGAACCGCCTCAGAGGAGGAATGCCCACCTGGCCCTCCCCTGTTCGGTTTATATTTGTCACGGTCGCAGTCCGCGCCTTTGGGGTGGGGGATACTGTCACGCCCTGGCTCTGGGACTCTGTTATGTTGAGCCAGGGTGTGTTGTTTCTATGTGTTTTGTGTTCTAGGTTGATTATCTAGCTCATGTGTTTCTGTGTTGGCCGGGGTGGTTCTCAATCAGAGGCAACGAATATCAGCTGTTGCTTGTTGTCTCTGATTGGGAACCATACTTAGGCAGCCTGTTTTCCACAGTGTTTTGTGGGATCTTGTTCCGTGTATGGTTAGTGTCTGTTACCAAGGATGTCAAGTATTGTTTTGTTGTTTTGTTTCGTGTAAAAATAAATAAGTATGTTCGCAAATCACGCTGCGCATTGGTCCACTTCCTCCAACGATCGTGACAGGTGCCAATAATTCAGGAGGGCACTGTACACTTCTACTCATCACTTAGAAACTGTAATGGAAGAAGTCTTCATTGTTACCCTTATCTCTCTCCCTTTGATTACCCTCATGTCAGTCATAGATTATATCACAAAATATTAAGCTTCAAAGGCAAAAAATATGATTAGACAAATAATATTTATTTGAATGATACTGTATTTTACTATATTTAAATTTAAATGAAATGTTTTTGTAATTATTACATTTTACGAAATGTAAAAACAAAACATTAAAAAAATTCAAAAATAACAAAAGCAAGGTAAAAAGAAAAGGACACAGAAACAGATCCAGATTCCTATTGATTTTATGAGTTGTCTTTGACCATATCCAGTTAATCACATATAGCGGTTGGTCTTTCAGTACATTTTATGAAAAAAACAATGTTGTGTGTTTTTTTTTGTAATTTCCTTGACAGTCGGCCATTCGAGTGCATTATGTAATTCTATGGAGAACATCTCATAACCACATTGCAGAACCTTTCTTGCTGCCTTATTTTGTGCCTAATTTTCTCTACCTATCCCATAGGTATAAACACTGGTAATGGCTCTACCTTTCCCTCTGATAGGCTTTGTTTGCCATATTACACCTAATTTATATAGCCATATGATCAACAAGGTCAAATGCAGCACTAAAATCAAGAAGCAGCTCATCCACAAGTTTATCTTGGTCAAGTGACCTGAGCCATTGATGGATTAAATCAACGAGAGCTGTTGCAGTCGAGTGATCCTTACGGTATCTTTACGGTATGCATGCTCATAGAGGGATAAAATTAGCTGGATGTGTAATTATATAGGCCCAAAAAATGTAATTGAAGAGTAGGTGTCATTGATGTTTAGCATTTTAGTTTAATAAATTATTAAATAAGGAAATCAATATCAGCTGACTATAGAACAGTATTTGTAGACCTGCCAACAGCGCCCATTGTTTAAAAATATATTTGTACATTTTCTTATCCATGTCTTTCCAGTTGATATAACCAAACAGACAACCTTTGTTGCTCAAGAGCGTCACACATTCCTCCATTCATTCTCTATAATATTCCCCTCCATCATATTCCTCTATCATATTCCATCTATTATATTCCCTCTATTATATTCCCTCTATTATATTCCTCTCCATCATATTCCACTCCATCATAATACTCGCTATCATATTCCCTCTATCATATTCCTCTTTATTTATACAGGGAATCCCAATTGAGACCAGTGTCTCTTTTTCAATGGTGCCCAGTGTTATATCAATGAACAATCCAAACAGCTTTAATAGATACAATTACATACAGAGCAGAAAATATAAAGAGCAAAATTATTAGACTTGAACACATATATTTCACAATGAACAGGTCTTACATTTACATTACATTTTAGTCATTTAGCAGACGCTCTTATCCAAAGCGACTTACAGTTAGTGGGCCCCCGTGTGAAACGAACCCACAACCCTGGCGTTGCAAGCACTACCAACTGAGCTACAGGAGGGCCTGTCTTATATTTAACCAGTTGAGCTGACAACCATTTTGCACTGTTTCACTAGGGCTATAGTCATCAATCTAGCAAGAGGGCAATATTTTATTAATGTAGTGGTGTCCCTCCCCCCAGGAAGCTATGACCTTTAGCTTTCACCTGGAATTGTTCATTTATGTCTGAGAAAAAAAAAAAACTTTTCAAACCATATGATCTAGTACAATAAAATTATAGTACAACCTTCTTTACTACTTTGCCAAACATTTCATGACACTAGTCATAGTCAAAATCTGCTAAATTTGTGGATGTCTAAATTAACATTTGGGCCATTTAACCAGTGTTCATCCCTCCTATAGACAATGAGAGATGGGCTATGTAAAGGTCTCGATTTTGTCGTTCTGAACAAATGTTGGACTTCCACACAAAATTACTTCTTGACTTCTTTTAGGTTTAAGGAAGTGTGAAGGTCGCGTTCTTTATCGTTGAGCTATGAAAGTTATGTATTTAGCTCTGCCTGCTCGAGACAAATTCAGTGATTGCTTTGCCATGTCTGTGCCGTGAAGCAGTCAAGCTGGATAAAAGTTTTTCCTGGAACGCCACTTTGATGTAGCGCTGCAGTGAAGTGATATAAATGGATGTAATTATGCAGCCGACCACCAGAGTGAGGCAAATACAAGTTTATTCGACAGAGGACGTTTACATAGTTCTAGGAAGGTCTGGATGGATGTCTTCTGAAATATAAAACGGTGGGAAATCAATCAAATAAGTCATGTAAATATTTACATATTTTTTAAAGAAATTCTAGCGCCCGATTTCGGGGACTGTCAGCCTAAGAGATTTTATGTCTTAAAGTGATCTAATGAAAAAACAAATCCTCTCTGTCACATTCCTCTCAATATATTCCCTCTATCATATTCCCCTCCATCCTAATCCCTCTATCATATTCCTCTCTATCATATTCCTCTCCAACCACTCCTCCTCCTTCCTCCTCTCCCTAATCTCAGTGCAGCCCCTCTCCATCCACTAGAGCAGGAAGTCTCTGGGCTCAGTGAGGTCCAGCTCAGACTGAAGAGAGGCCGTTTTAACTCTCTTCTCCTTTAGCTGTTCCTCCAGCCTGGCAAGTACTATCTCCTTGTCAACCAAGCAACCTGATCTGGACTTTGAGATGATCTGACGTCTCTTTTGCTTGAGACATTTCTCTTTGCTGCTCATCTCTTGAGTATTCCAGTACACAAATATCCTTCTTGAAGTAGCATAAATCTGAGGCTACCTCTTTTTTCAGATCCTCATGTGCTTCTCTTATAGGTTTGAATGTGTGTCCTCTGTCGTCTCACCCATCTCTGCAGATCACAGAGATCAGATTACTGTCCGTCTCACAGAACAGCTTCAGAGCCTCTCCATGTTCACGACATTCATCTCTCTACTGTTTCCTCTCTCGGCTGTAGCTCTCTGTCTTTTAGCATTTTCCTCCAGCTTCAGCTCGAAGGCCACGTTCCTGATCAGTCTGTTGATCTGGAAGATTCTGTCTCTGACCAGAGAGTCTTGGAGGCATCTCTTGCAGAAGGTGTGCTGATAGCTTAGAGACACAGGCTCAGTGTAGATGTCTGTGCAGATGGAACAGCACAGGTGGCCATAATGACTGTGCTCATGCTCAGTGTGTGAGAGACAAAGAGGCAGTGTCCGAATACCCATATTAGAGTACTAAATAGTATATAAAAACATTTAGTTTTTTAGTATGTGAAATTTAGAAATTATGCCGCGTTCACATGCTAGTCGGACCTAGGAAACTCTTAAATGTCTGACTTGCTGTTCCTTGAATGCGGCACGTGTATAACTACAACCAGTAAGCAAGTCTGACATTTCCGGGTTTCCAAGTTCCGACTAGCATGTGAACGCGGCAATAGTACTCAGAATTCGTCATCTAATGAGCGATTGCATTGACTCCCGTCATTTGTTCATTTCGGTACAGCACGTCAATTTATCTGACTATCAGCTGTTGCAAAACAAGTGAGTCAGAAAAGAAGAGTGCATTCTACTAGATCAAAGGCGAAATTAGTATGCAGTTTAAGTATGTATTACGCTAGAATGGATATTTAGACACGGCCAGTAACAGGTCTGTCTTGGAAAATACATGTATATTCTTGAAGTACACAGTCAAATTAACATTAGCTTTAAAGCCCTCATGAAGAATACTGATAGACTTCTTGTAAAGGTAGAGGCATGTGACTATCATAAAGCAAGACAGACTAAAGTAACAGTAACAACTTTCAGTGTGGGTTTGGGGAAAAAGCTAAAACACAAGTAAATAAAGGATGGGTTTTATTATCCATACAGTATAAATAGGAAATGTCTAATAAACAAATGATTCCAACTAATTCTTTGGATTGGAGATGACTGCTTTAGACTGTTGATATGCATGCACACATTGAGGTCAGCAAGCACCAAATAAGTGTCCAGCATGCTCTAGTGGTTATTACAAGTAACTACACATATCACACCACAACAGCTAACTTAGTGTCTCACTCCCTCTCCTCCTCTCCACCTCTCCCTCTTGTCTCCTCTGTTCTTCCTCTATTCCTCCTCCTCTCCTCCTCGCCCTCTCAGCGGCTCCAGCTGGATAGAGTGACGGCGAGGTGGCCTCCTGCCTCTCTCACTGGAGGGCGGGAGAGGGGGAACAAAGAGGAGGAGGAGGAGGTGGAGAGAAAGAGAGTAGGAATGGAAGAGGAGGTGGAGAGGGGTAGAGAAGGCAGAAAGCCTGGTCTAAGTATTGCTTTAAAGGGAAGAGAGGGGGACGAAGAGAGAGTGCGAGAGATGGGGGGAGTGGGAGAAAGAGGGGAGGAGGGGGAGGAGGGGGAGGGCAGCTGTTTCCGACACTCCATCCTTACACCTGCAACAGGTAGGCCAGGGGGTGGGACCTGTAGGTGAGACTCATAACATGATAAGGGGGGCAGGTGAAGAAGGGGTGGAGCTGGAGTCAAGGAGGGGAGGGTGTTCCTACGAGCCCCCTGCCAGCGAGACGGTTGAGCAGGGAGGAAGTCTGTCCACGGAGCATTTCTGGGTCATTGGGTCGCCTCCAATGAGATTACATCCCCCTCTACAATGTAAAGCAGTTTGAGTACTGGGGGGTTCTCTGTATAAATTCAAGGTGAAACCTCCAGGGGCTAGCCTTCTCTCAGGAGAGAGTCTGCTCTGGGCTGCCTGCGAAAGGTGCTCCTCTGTGGGAAAGAGGAGAGAACAAGAGGCCCCAGAAGAGATCTCCTTATGGTAGTGATGGACATATCAACTATCCTTGTCATCTTCCACCTCTTCCTCTTCCTCTTCCTCTTGCTCGGCCTTCTCCCTCCTTTCCTTCTTACAGTCGTGATGGAGAGAACCCTTTTCTACCTTTCCTCCTTCCTCTCCTCCCTCTTTCTCTTCCTCTACCTTCCTCTCCCTCCTTCCCTCTTGGTAGACCTTGTTTAGTCAAGCCAGATTGTGGATAGCTAGCCATGGTTCAGACCACTGTGGCTCTCTGGGAGGGGAGATACAGGACTGGTCCACTGGACTCAGCTCACATGGGGAAAACCTGCTGCTGCTGCCACTCCCCCTCTTAACTAGGATGAGATCACGTTTGGAGGAAACCTGGCACCATCCCTACGGTGAAGCATGGTGGTGCCAGCATCATGCTGTGGGGAGGATTTTCAGGGACAGGGACTGGGAACACGCCCCATTCACATCGACGGGGCTGTAGTGGAGCGGGTCGAGAGTTTCAAGTTCCTTGGTGTCCACATCACCAACAAACTTTCATGGTTCAAACACACCAAGACAGTCGTGAAGAGGGCACGACAACGCCTTTTCCACCTCAGGAGACTGAAAAGATTTGACATTGGTCCCAAGATCCTAAAAAAAAGTTAAACAGCTGCACCATCGAGAGCATCCTAACCGGTTGCATCACCGCCTGGTATGGCAACTGCTCGGCATCCGACCGTAAGGCGCTACAGAGGGTAGTGCGTACGGCCCAGTACATCACTGGGGCCAAGCTTCCTGCCATCCAGGACCTATATACTAGGCGGTGTCAGAAGGCAAGCGGTACCAGAGTGCCAAGTCTAGGTCCAAAAGGCTCCTTAACAGCTTCTACCCCCAAGCCATAAGACTGCTGAACAATTAATCAAATGGCCACCCGGACTATTTACATTGACACCTCCCCCCTTTGTTTTTACACTGGTAATAGGAATCTGGATCGGTTTCCTTTTCTTTTCTTTTTTACCTTGCTTTTGTTATTATTATTATTTTTTAAAGTTTTCTTTTTACATTTCGTAAAATGTTATAATTACAAAAACATTTCATTTTAATTTCAATTTAGTAACATACTGTATCATTCAAATAAATATTATTATTTGTCTAATCATATTTTGCCAGCTAACTGGGTGGCAGGCTGCAATCAGTAGCTGTAATTAAGTACAGCAGCCATCAACCATCTAACGTTAATGCCTCGGATAATGAGGTTAGAAGAACAGCTGAATGGTCGGTAGCTAGCTGGCTCAATTACAGGTACTCTTAAGCGTGAAATAACATTGGAAACAACTAACCACAGTTGCTAAAAGTTACCAGTAGCTACCCACTAGCTAGCTAGCTTTGTTGGTCCAAGTGGTGGGTTAGCTAGCACTCGTGCTTCGCCGGGGTCCACCGAATAGAATACTTACCTACAATAATTACCTACAATAACCTACAATAACTACCTAAGTAAACTACCTATAATACCTGACTACAATACCTACATACAATCTAAATACATGGTTTAAGCTTTACTCAACAACATATAAGAAGCCAGCTTATCTCCTGCTAGAGAAAACACAACCTCTCCCGACAACCTCGAGGCAAGAGACCTTTCTCTCTTTCTCGTCATCTTTCAACTTCTTATTCAGTTCCTTATTTTTCTCTTTTTCCTCCATCTTTAAAAATGTGACTTTCTGCTTGAGGTTCATGGCCAGAAAGCCCACTCTTCCCAGGATGGTCTCTGCTCTCTCTGATGAAACCGTCCCATTGGAGCTCTTGGAATGGGCACGGTCCGCCTCACTCTTCAAACCCTCCCTCGGGCTCACCTCCTCCTTGACGCTCCTCTCTTCACTCTCAATGTCAATGCCTGTCCAATAATCCTAACAGGAAGACATTGACTCTAGATGTAATATTGTTCCAATGTGGCACATTCAATACACATTTGAGTGATCAACATACATTGATGGCCTCATGGGGCACACAATTTAGAGGACAGTAATTGAGGTAACTTGTTTATTTGTATCCCAAACCGATTTTGTAATAGCCATAGATGTACTTCCTGGGTCCAAACCAAACGTAATACAAATGTTAACCCTAGTAAGGGGTGATGTTTTATACTATGAGCATAGATTAGCAGGGTTGGGGTCAATTCAATTTCAATTCCAGTCAATTCAGGAAGTACTTAATTCAATGCTTTGAATTGAAATGGAACAGACCCCCAACCCTGTAGAGTAAAAGAGTAAAATAGGACACCTACCTTTGCCTTTTTCAGCGTCCAGGGCCTGGGTTCCTCATCCTCTGACCTGCATATGGAGGCTCTCACTCTAACAGGCGTCTTAGTGGCCATGCAGAGCAGAGGGGTTGCCAGAGTTAAGTTAGCATCTGGGACCAGCTGGTGAGCATGAGGGCAGCGATCCACCTCTTCACTAGTGCCCTTCCCTTTCTGCTCTGGCTGCTTGTGGTCCTTGTCATGGATGCATGCCAGGCTTGGAGGACGTGCTAGGACAGGGCTTTTATCACTCATCAGTTACTCTCTCTTGACAGTGGATGCAACTGCACTTGCCTCTGTGTTAACTGAGCACTATGTGGTGTCCTCAACTGTCTCCTCTGGCTGCTTGTGGTCATTGTTGTTGTGAATGCATTGCAGACCTGGAGGACTTTTATCATCCCAGGTGTAAATAGTAACAGTTGCCTCTGTGCCGACTGAGCACTTTGTAGTGCACTCAACTGTCTTCCATAGCGGTTTGTGGTCATTGTTGTGGGTGCAGGTCAGGATTAGAGGCAGTGTTGCAGGTGCAGGAGGACTTTTATCAGCCAAACACTCCTCCGTGTGGACAGTGGACACAGAAACGGCTGCTTCCCTGGCAACTGGACACTTGTTGGTGTCCTCTACTGCCTCCCCTGGCAGATTGTGGACAGTGGAGACGGAAACGGCCGCTTCCCTGGACACTTGACTCTTGGTGGTGTCCTCTACTGCCTCCTCTGGCTGCTTGTGGCCATTGTCTAGAATGTGTGGCAACTTTGAAGGCAGCATTGGAGCCGGGCTTTTATCACCCAACAGGTTCTCTCCCTGGACAATGGATGTGCCTGCAGTGATCGCTGTGGTAACGGAGGACTCGGTGGCATCCTCTTTTGTCTCCTCTGTCAGTTTGTGGTCAGAGTCTCGGATACATGGCGAGCTTGGAGGTAGTGCTGCAGGGTCAGGAGGGCTTTGATCAGCTGCCATGTCCTCTTTGAGGTGAGTGGACACATCATTGTTTGTTTCACTGATAACTGGACACTTGGTGGTGTCCTCTACTGCCTCCCCTGGCAGTTTGTAGTCAACTTCAAAGACAAGTTGCAGACTTGGAGGCAGCATTGGGACAGGGCATTTAGCTGCTGATCTGTACACTCCAAAATCAACAGTAGCTGTGCCTGCAGTGGTCTCTGTAGCAACTGAGACCTCATAGGTATCCTCTACTGTCTGCTCTGATGGCATGAAGTCATCGTCAAAGACTGTTGGCAGGCATGTAGGCAGCACTGGGTATAGGCCTCTGATTGGTGAAAGCCAGTGGTGGGAGGGAGTCAATACAGGGAGCCATGAACTCAGTGAGAGGACAGTTGCTCACATCTCACACATTCTGCGTGAGAAAAGAAACAGACATGATGAAAGTGATCACATTCAGTACATACATACATACTGTATGAGTCAAAACTACTTACTTATACATCACATATATATATATATATATATAGTGTCCTCTAAGATGCTCTGCACCAGTCTGTCCCAACCCTTGGTCCCCTAGCCAATGGGCCAGCTAAGTGTAAAAATACATGCCCCACACCCAGCATAACATTTGACATTTTAGCCATTTATCAGACGCTTTTATCCAGAACGACTTATAGTTAGTTAGTGCATTCAACTTAAGGTAGCTAGGTGAGACAACCACATAATCCTGATATGAGCGTCTATGATAGAACGGTTGTTTATTTTTTATGACCAGACAACCATAAGAACTGAGGACATAAATTCACTGAAACAGACAGACACGATACAACACATTTAGACAAGAACAGTTATAAGCATTGCCATGGTGTAGCCTAATACAAAAAGAAATAAGGACAAAACATTGTTAGCTTACATTCCATGGCATATGGAACATTTTGCCCTTACAATAACTTATATTTGCTTTAATTAATATTGTTAAACAGAACTCTTGTCGACTTTGTCAAAGTTGGTCTTGTTACCTCCTCAATCAGTCTTGGCATTTTCCTCGTCTTGAACCAAATCCTCTTCATCTTCTTCTCCTGATCCTTCTGGATCTGCAAAACCAGAGCCAACCTGGCTCCCAGCTCCATCACGTAGTCTGTCTAGATCGCCCTTTCCTCCAACCGACACTCACCCCTCCTCTGTGTCAGCGTTGAACCCTCCATGTCTTCCTCTTAGCTAACAATAACTCTGGAAAATACACAACGTTGTAGTAAGTGGGTGTTGCTAACCAAATAATAATGCATCTCTTTACAATGTGCACACGTTTTCTTCCCAGCTACTTACAATTAATCAAGTGAGAATCCTGATCCAGATATGTTTAGGCAATAGGCCTATCTGAATTACTAGTAAAAAGTTGGCTACTGGAAAAGCGACCAAGTTCAAATGAATCGATTTTGGCTGTTCTTATCATTTCTTGAACAATATCCTTCATGACATCATCATTGTGATGCAAGGCGTTGCCATGGCAGATGAAAAAGCACAACACAGTCTTTAAAAAGCAAACTTCAGGGTCTTTCTGTACCTTACTATTGAGCCTTATTCAACCCCTCATGTAGCTCTACTCATTGAAAACACTGTGTTTTGGGTAGAAAATGACTCTATATCCATGCAGGACCTAACTTGTACAGTTTCATCTATTTTAAAAACCAAGGAGGTAAAAATGCCAGTCTTCTCTTTGAGTGCCCTTGAGTGCACCTCAATTTAAAGAGGTCTATCAATTCAACCATTTGAAATGGATGTCCATTCAATTAAGAACATACTATTCTTATTAGAAATGAATCAGCTACAAATTAGGTAGGCGTACTTGTTTTTTTACACAACCTACTCTTTTGGTACATATTTATTGAGATAATTGATTACAACATATGTTGGTGATTAACACAGAGAGAGGTTTTTTTTCTGTCATCAATAGAATGCATTAGCCATTAGGCTGGCTCACTACAATTGTAACATGACATCTCAGGTGTCAGGATGAAGCATTTTCTCACAAAAAGAGGACTCAAGCAAACTATCTCTCTTCAACAGTTTCACTAGTCATGTTAGGTCTACTTAAAATGTCACATTCATACACAAGTAATTTGAAAATAAGTTATACTACTGAAACACATTCACAATAAGTTATATTACAACCTACCTCTGAAGTAAGCAGTGTGTTCTCTCACTAATGAAATAGGACATTAATAATTTGTCAGTGGTTAGTTGAATCAGTCTCTTTGCACTGTTCAGTTTGTCTGTGCAACAGGTAACCTTCCAGAATCGGAATCTTGTGATGTCACAATGGAGTCCCCATTGCCATGGTTACCCACAGCAGCTTTCATGTGTTATCAAATGCTGGCACAATTTAGTTTATTTATTTTAGATTTTTTGTACCTATGCAGCACAGTCATACCTAATATATACAATGAATCCATATAACCTAATTTTTTATTAAAATAAAATGCTGTAACTCATGTAAAATGGTTGACCATTCAAACGACATGTGTTTTGCCTAATTAAAAGTCTATATGTTTTAGATATCATAAATAGCAGCCAGGCTTACTTAGGTTGTTTGTTCGATCTCAGCCTACCACTAATGCCAATATTTTTCATCATCATCATCATCATCAATGAAATACATAGGCTACCTTACTACAGTAAAACAAGTCTTCCATAGTCTATGTCACCTCAGTAACAAAGTTCCAAAAAAGAAATGAGGGTTCAAGAAAACATCTCTCTTCAATGGCCTCAGCTATTAGCCATATAATCAACAAGGTCAACTGCAGCACTAAAATCAAGAAGCAGCTCATCCACAAGTTTATCTTGGTCAAGTGAT
Organism: Coregonus lavaretus; assembly: GCF_964263955.1. Classification (NCBI taxonomy): domain Eukaryota; kingdom Metazoa; phylum Chordata; class Actinopteri; order Salmoniformes; family Salmonidae; genus Coregonus; species Coregonus lavaretus. The sequence continues at coordinate 28,905 of NW_028156846.1, forward strand.
CTGAGCCATTGATCGATTAAATCAACGAGAGCTGTTGCAGTCGAGTGATCCTTACGGTATCTTTACGGTACGCATGCTCATAGAGGGATAAAATTAGCTGGATGTGTAATTATATAGGCCCAAAAAATGTAATTGAAGAGTAGGTGTCATTGATGTTTAGCATTTAAGTTTAATAAATAATTAAATAAAGAAATCAATATCAGCTGACTATAGAAAAGTATTGTTTAAAATTATGTTTGAACATTTTCTTATCCGTGTCTTTCCAGTTGATATAACCAAACAGACAACCTTTGTTGCTCAAGAGCGTCACACATTCCTCCATTCATTCTCTATCATATTCCCCTCCATCAAATTCCTCTATCATATTCCCTCCATCATATTCTCTCTATTATATTTCTCTCCATCATATTCCACTCCATCATAATACTCGCTATCATATTCCCTCTATCATATTCCTCTTTATTTTTACAGGGAATCCCAATTGAGACCAGTGTCTCTTTTTCAATGGTGCCCTGTGTTATATCAATTAACAATCCAAACAGCTTAAACAGATAAAATTACATACAGAGTAGAAAATATATAGAGCAAAATTATTAGACTTGAACACATACATTTCACAATGAACAGGTCTTGTATTTAACCAGTTGAGCTGACAACCATTTTGCACTGTTTCACTAGGGCTTTAGTCATCAATCTAGCAAGAGGGAAATATTTTATTAATGTTGTGGTGTCCCTCCCCCCAGGAAGCTACGACCTTTAGCTTTCACCTGGAATTGTTCATTTATGTCTGAGAAAAAAAACTCTTTCCAAACCACATGATCTAGTACACAAGAAAAGTATAATACAACCTTCTTTACCAAACATTTCATGACATTAGTGAGAGTCAAAATCTGTAAAATTTGTGAATGTCTAAATTAACATTTGGGCAATTTGACCAGTGTACATCACTCCTATAGGCAATGAGAGATGGGCTATGTAAAGGTCTCGATTTTGTCGTTCTGAACAAATGTTTGACTTCCACACAAAATTACTTCTTGACTTATTTTAGGTTTAAGGAAGTGTGTAGGTTTAAACTATTGCTTTAAAGGGAAGAGAGGGGGAGGAGGAGAGAGCGCGAGAGATGGGGGGAGTGGGAGAAAGAGGGAAGGGGGGGGAGGAGGGGGAGGAGGGGGAGGAGGTGGAGGGCAGCTGTGTCCGACACACCATACTTACACCTGCAACAGGTAGGCCAGGGGGCGGGACCTGTAGGTGAGACTCATAACATGATAAGGGGGGCAGGTGAAGAAGGGGTGTTGCTGGAGTCAAGGAAGGGAGGTTGTTCCTACGAGCCCCCTGCCAGCGAGACGGGGAGCAGGGAGGAAGTCTGTCCATGGAGCATTTCTGGGTCATTGGGTCGCCTCCAATGAGATTAGATCACCCTCTACAATGTAAAGCAGTTTGAGTACTGGGGGGTTCTCTGTATAAATCCAAGGTGAAACCTCCAGGGGCTAGCCTTCTCTCAGCGGAGAGTCTGCTCTGGGCTGCCTGCGAAAGGTGCTCCTCTGTGGGAAAGAGGAGAGAACAAGAGGCCCCAGAAGAGATCTCCTTATGTTAGTGATGGACAGATCAACTCTCCTTGTTATCTTCCACCTCTTCCTCTTCCTCGGCCTTCTCCCTCCTTTCCTTCTTACAGTCTTACAATCCTTCTTACAGTCATTTTCTCCCTTTCCTCCTTCCTCTCCTCCCTCTTTCTCTTCCTCTACCTTCCTCTCCCTCCTTCCCTCTTGGTAAACCTTGTTTAGTCGAGCCAGATTGTGGATAGCTAGCCATGGTTTAGACCACTGTCGCTGTCTGGGTGGGGGGATACAGGACTGGTCCACTGGACTCAGCTCACATGGGGAGAACCTGCTGCTGCTGCCACTCCCCCTCTTACCTGGGATGAGATCACGTTTGGAGGAAACCTGGCACTACGGTGAAGCATGGTGGTGGCAGCATCATGCTCCGGGGAGGATTTTCAGGGACAGGGACTGGGAACACGCCCCATTCACATCGACGGGGCTGTAGTGGAGCAGGTCGAGAGTTTCAAGTTCCTTGGTGTCCACATCACCAACAAACTATCATGGTTCAAACACAACAAGACAGTCGTGAAGAGGGCACCACAACGCCTTTTCCACCTCAGGAGACTGAAAAGATTTGGCATTGGTCCCAAGATCCTACAAAAGTTCTACAGCTGCACCATCGAGAGCTTCCTGACCAGTTGCATCACCGCCTGGTATGGCAACTGCTCGGCATCCGACCGTAAGGCGCTACAGAGGGTAGTGCGTACGGCCCAGTACATCACTGGAGCCAAGCTTCCTGCCATCCAGGACCTATATACTTGGAGGTGTAAGAGGGAGGCCCAAAAAATTGACAAAGACTCCAGTCACCCAAGTCATAGACTGTTCTCTCTGCTACCGCACAGCAAGCGGTACCAGAGTGCCAAGTCTAGGTCAAAAAGGCTCCTTAACAGCTTCTATCCCCAATTCATAAGACTGCTGAACAATCAATCAAATGGCCACCCGGACTATTTACATTGACACCTCCCCCCTTTGTTTTTACACTGGTAATAGGAATCTGGATCGGTTTCCTTTTCTTTTTACCTTGCTTTTGTTATTATTATTATTTTTTAAAGTTTTCTTTTTACATTTCGTAAAATGTTATAATTACAAAAACATTTCATTTTAATTTCAATTTAGTAACATACTGTATCATTCAAATAAATATTATTATTTGTCTAATCATATTTTGCCAGCTAACTGGGTGGCAGGCTGCAATCAGTAGCTGTAATTAAGTACAGCAGCCACCAACCATCTAACGTTAATGCCTCGGATAATGAGGTTAGAAGAACAGCTGAATGGTCGGTAGCTAGCTGGCTCAATTACAGGTACTCTTAAGCGTGAAATAACATTGGAAACAACTAACCACAGTTGCTAAAAGTTACCAGTAGCTACCCACTAGCTAGCTAGCTTTGTTGGTCCAAGTGGTGGGTTAGCTAGCACTCGTGCTTCGCAGGGGTCCACCGAATAGAATACTTACCTACAATAATTACCTACAATAACCTACAATAACTACCTAAGTAAACTACCTATAATACCTGACTACAATACCTACATACAATCTAAATACATGGTTTAAGCTTTACTCAACAACATATAAGAAGCCAGCTTATCTCCTGCTAGAGAGAACACAACCTCTCCCGACAACCTCGAGGCAAGAGACCTTTCTCTCTTTCTCGTCATCTTTCAACTTCTTATTCAGTTCCTTATTTTTCTATTTTTCCCCCATCTTTAAAAATGTGACTTTCTGCTTGAGGTTCATGGCCAGAAAGCCCACTCTTCCCAGGATGGTCTCTGCTCTCTCTGATGAAACCGTCCCATTGGAGCTCTTGGAATGGGCACGGTCCGCCTCACTCTTCAAACCCTCCCTCGGGCTCACCTCCTCCTTGACGCTCCTCTCTTCACTCTCAATGTCAATGCCTGTCCAATAATCCTAACAGGAAGACATTGACTCTAGATGTAATATTGTTCCAATGTGGCACATTCAATACACATTTGAGTGATCAACATACATTGATGGCCTCATGGGGCACACAATTTAGAGGACAGTAATTGAGGTAACTTGTTTATTTGTATCCCAAACCGATTTTGTAATAGCCATAGATGTTCTTCCTGGGTCCACACCAAACGTAATACAAATGTTAACCCTAGTAAGGAGTGATGTTTTATACTATGAGCATAGATTAGCAGGGTTGGGGTCAATTCAATTTCAATTCCAGTCAATTCAGGAAGTACTTAATTCAATGCTTTGAATTGAAATGGAACAGACCCCCAACCCTGTAGAGTAGAAGTGTAAAATAGGACACCTACCTTTGCCTTTTTCAGCGTCCAGGGCCTCGGTTCCTCATCCTCTGACCTGCATATGGAGGCTCTCACTCTAACAGGCGTCTTAGTGGCCATGCAGAGCAAAGGGGTTGCCAGAGTTAAGTTAGCATCTGGGACCAGCTGGTGAGCATGAGGGCAGCGATCCACCTCTTCACTAGTGCCCTTCCCTTTCTGCTCTGGCTGCTTGTGGTCCTTGTCATGGATGCATGCCAGGCTTGGAGGAAGTGCTAGGACAGGGCTTTTATCACTCATCAGTTCCTCACTCTTGACAGTGGATGCAACTGCACTTGCCTCTGTGTTAACTGAGCACTATGTGGTGTCCTCAACTGTCTCCTCTGGCTGCTTGTGGTCATTGTTGTTGTGAATGCATTGCAGACCTGGAGGACTTTTATCATCCCAGGTGTAAATAGCAACAGTTGCCTTGGTGTCGACTGAGCACTTTGTAGTGCACTCAACTGTCTTCCATAGCGGTTTGTGGTCATTGTTGTGGGTGCAGGTCAGGATTAGAGGCAGTGTTGCAGGTGCAGGAGGACTTTTATCAGCCAAACACTCCTCCGTGTGGACAGTGGACACAGAAACGGCTGCTTCCCTGGCAACTGGACACTTGTTGGTGTCCTCTACTGCCTCCCCTGGCAGAGTGTGGACAGTGGAGACGGAAACGGCCGCTTCCCTGGACACTTGACTCTTGGTGGTGTCCTCTACTGCATCCTCTGGCTGCTTGTGGCCAATGTCTAGAATGTGTGGCAACTTTGAAGGCAGCATTGGAGCCGGGCTTTTATCACCCAACAGGTTCTCTCCCTGGACAATGGATGTGCCTGCAGTGATCGCTGTGGTAACGGAGGACTCGGTGGCATCCTCTTTTGTCTCCTCTGTCAGTTTGTGGTCAGAGTCTCGGATACATGGCGAGCTTGGAGGCAGTGCTGCAGGGTCAGGAGGGCTTTGATCAGCTGCCATGTCCTCTTTGAGGTGAGTGGACACATCATTGTTTGTTTCACTGATAACTGGACACTTGGTGGTGTCCTCTACTGCCTCCCCTGGCAGTTTGTAGTCAACTTCAAAGACAAGTGGCAGACTTGGAGGCAGCATTGGGACAGGGCATTTAGCTGCTGATCTGTACACTCCAAAATCAACAGTAGCTGTGCCTGCAGTGGTCTCTGTAGCAACTGAGACCTCATAGGTATCCTCTACTGTCTGCTCTGATGGCATGAAGTCATCGTCAAAGACTGTTGGCAGGCATGTAGGCAGCACTGAAGGAAGACTTCTAGCTGCCCATCGATTCTCTCCCTTGACAGTGGCTGTGGTAGCAGTGGTCTCTGTGGCAACTGGGCACTCTGTGGCTGAAACAGCAGGCTTAGAGGTGTCGAGGAAATTGAATGAATTGTCAATGAACCGCTGAGCCAGGGGTGGGAGGGAGTAATGATAGAATCTGTCCTCTTCCTCAACATTAGATATTGCCACTGGAGCAACTGAGACCTCAGTGGTGCCCTCTACTGCCTGATGTGGCTGCATGGAGTCTTCGTCAAAGAAGTGTGGCAGGTATCGATGCAGCATTGAGGAAAGATGTATATCTGTCCATAGGTCCTCTCGTATAGCTGTAGATACATCTGCAGTGGCCTCTGTGGCAACTGGGCATTCAGCAGACTGGCAGGTTTCAGGGACAAAGTATGAAAATACAATGAACCGCTGTGCATCCTGAGCGCGTATGGCAAATGGAGAGGGGGGATGCAACATGGTAGGTATAGGCCTCTGATTGGTGAAAGCCAGTGGTGGGAGGGAGTCAATACAGGGAGCCATGAACTCAGTGAGAGGACAGTTGCTCACATCTCACACATTCTGCGTGAGAAAAGAAACAGACATGATGAAAGTGATCACATTCAGTACATACATACATACTGTATGAGTCAGCACTACTTACTTATACATCACATATATATATATATATATATATATATATATATATATATAGTGTCCTCTAAGATGCTCTGCACCAGTCTGTCCCAACCCTTGGTCCCCTAGCCAATGGGCCAGCTAAGTGTAAAAATACATGCCCCACACCCAGCATAACATTTGACATTTTAGCCATTTATCAGACGCTTTTACCCAGAACGACTTATAGTTAGTTAGTGCATTCAACTTAAGGTAGCTAGGTGAGACAACCACATAATCCTGATATGAGCGTCTATGATAGAACGGTTGTTTATTTTTTATGACCAGACTAAGAATAAGAATAAGAACTGAGGACATAAATTCACTGAAACAGACAGACACGATACAACACATTTAGACAAGAACAGTTATAAGCATTGCCATGGTGTAGCCTAATACAAAAAGAAATAAGGACAAAACATTGTTAGCTTACATTCCATGGCATATGGAACATTTTGCCCTTACAATAACTTATATTTGCTTTAATTAATATTGTTAAACAGAACTCTTGTCGACTTTGTCAAAGTTGGTCTTGTTACCTCCTCAATCAGTCTTGGCATTTTCCTCGAATTGAACCAAATCCTCTTCATCTTCTTCTCCTGATCCTTCTGGATCTGCAAAACCAGAGCCAACCTGGCTCCCAGCTCCATCACGTAGTCTGTCTAGATCGCCCTTTCCTCCAACCGACACTCACCCCTCCTCTGTGTCAGCGTTGAACCCTCCATGTCTTCCTCTTAGCTAACAATAACTCTGGAAAATACACAACGTTGTAGTAAGTGGGTGTTGCTAACCAAATAATAATGCATCTCTTTACAATGTGCACACGTTTTCTTCCCAGCTACTTACAATTAAGCAAGTGAGAATCCTGATCCAGATATGTTTAGGCAATAGGCCTATCTGAATTACTAGTAAAAAGTTGGCTACTGGAAAAGCGACCAAGTTCAAATGAATCGATTTTGGCTGTTCTTATCATTTTGTGAACAATATCCTTCATGACATCATCATTGTGATGCAAGGCATTGCCATGGCAGATGAAAAAGCACAACACAGACTTTAAAAAGCAAACTTCAGGCTCTTTCTGTACCTTACTATTGAGCCTTATTCAACCCCTCATGTAGCTCTACTCCATATTGGGCCTGGTTCTCACAAACCACACTAATCACTTCCATCATATCATTGAAAACACTGTGTTTTGGGTAGAAAATGACTCTATATCCATGCAGGACCTAACTTGTACAGTTTCATCTATTTTAAAAACCAAGGAGGTAAAAATGCCAGTCTTCTCTTTGAGTGCCCTTGAGTGCACCTCAATTTAAAGAGGTCTATCAATTCAACCATTTGAAATGGATGTCCATTCAATTAAGAACATATTATTCTTATTAGAAATGAATCAGCTACAAATTAGGTAGGCGTACTTGTTTTTTTACACAACCTACTCTTTTGGTACATATTTATTGAGATAATTATTGAGATAATTGATTACAACATATGTTGGTGATTAACACAGAGAGAGGTTTTTTTTCTGTCATCAATAGAATGCATTAGCCATTAGACTGGCTCACTACAATTGTAACATGACATCTCAGGTGTCAGGATGAAGCATTTTCTCACAAAAAGAGGACTCAAGCAAACTATCTCTCTTCAACAGTTTCACTAGTCATGTTAGGTCTACTTAAAATGTCACATTCATACACAAGTAATTTGAAAATAAGTTATACTACTGAAACACATTCACAATAAGTTATATTACAACCTACCTCTGAAGTAAGCAGTGTGTTCTCTCACTAATGAAATAGGACATTAATAATTTGTCAGTGGTTAGTTGAATCAGTCTCTTTGCACTGTTCAGTTTGTCTGTGCAACAGGTAACCTTCCAGAATCGGAATCTTGTGATGTCACAATGGAGTCCCCATTGCCATGGTTACCCACAGCAGCTTTCATGTGTTATCAAATGCTGGCACAATTTAGTTTATTTATTTTATATTTTTTGTACCTATGCAGCACAGTCATACCTAATATATACAATGAATCCATATAACCTAATTTTTTATTAAAATAAAATGCTGTAACTCATGTAAAATGGTTGACCATTCAAACGACATGTGTTTTGCCTAATTAAAAGTCTATATGTTTTAGATATCATAAATAGCAGCCAGGCTTACTTAGGTTGTTTGTTCGATCTCAGCCTACCGCTAATGCCAATATTTTTCATCATCATCATCATCATCATCATCATCATCAATGAAATACATAGGCTACCTTACTACAGTAAAACAAGTCTTCCATAGTCTATGTCACCTCAGTAACAAAGTTCCAAAAAAGAAATGAGCGTTCAAGAAAACATCTCTCTTCAATGGCCTCAGCTATTAGCCATATGATCAACAAGGTCAACTGCAGCACTAAAATCAAGAAGCAGCTCATCCACAAGTTTATCTTGGTCAAGTGATCTGAGCCATTGATCGATTAAATCAACGAGAGCTGTTGCAGTCGAGTGATCCTTACGGTATCTTTACGGTACGCATGCTCATAGAGGGATAAAATTAGCTGGATGTGTAATTATATAGGCCCAAAAAATTTAATTGAAGAGTAGGTGTCATTGATGTTTAGCATTTAAGTTTAATAAATAATTAAATAAAGAAATCAATATCAGCTGACTATAGAAAAGTATTGTTTAAAATTATGTTTGAACATTTTCTTATCCGTGTCTTTCCAGTTGATATAACCAAACAGACAACCTTTGTTGCTCAAGAGCGTCACACATTCCTCCATTCATTCTCTATCATATTCCCCTCCATCAAATTCCTCTATCATATTCCCTCCATCATATTCTCTCTATTATATTTCTCTCCATCATATTCCACTCCATCATAATACTCGCTATCATATTCCCTCTATCATATTCCTCTTTATTTTTTACAGGGAATCCCAATTGAGACCAGTGTCTCTTTTTCAATGGTGCCCTGTGTTATATCAATTAACAATCCAAACAGCTTAAACAGATACAATTACATACAGAGTAGAAAATATATAGAGCAAAATTATTAGACTTGAACACATACATTTCACAATGAACAGGTCTTGTATTTAACCAGTTGAGCTGACAACCATTTTGCACTGTTTCACTAGGGCTTTAGTCATCAATCTAGCAAGAGGGAAATATTTTATTAATGTAGTGGTGTCCCTCCACCCAGGAAGCTACGACCTTTAGCTTTCACCTGGAATTGTTCATTTATGTCTGAGAAAAAAAACACTTTCCAAACCATATGATCTAGTACACAAGAAAAGTATAATACAACCTTCTTTACTACTTTGCCAAACATTTCATGACATTAGTGAGAGTCAAAATCTGTAAAATTTGTGAATGTCTAAATTAACATTTGGGCAATTTGACCAGTGTACATCACTCCTATAGACAATGAGAGATGGGCTATGTAAAGGTCTCGATTTTGTCGTTCTGAACAAATGTTTGACTTCCACACAAAATTACTTCTTGACTTATTTTAGGTTTAAGGAAGTGTGTAGGTTTAAACTATTGCTTTAAAGGGAAGAGAGGGGGAGGAGGAGAGAGCGCGAGAGATGGGGGGAGTGGGAGAAAGAGGGAAGGAGGGGGAGGAGGTGGAGGGCAGCTGTGTCCGACACACCATACTTACACCTGCAACAGGTAGGCCAGGGGGCGGGACCTGTAGGTGAGACTCATAACATGATAAGGGGGGCAGGTGAAGAAGGGGTGTTGCTGGAGTCAAGGAAGGGAGGGTGTTCCTACGAGCCCCCTGCCAGCGAGACGGGGAGCAGGGAGGAAGTCTGTCCATGGAGCATTTCTGGGTCATTGGGTCGCCTCCAAGGAGATTAGATCACCCTCTACAATGTAAAGCAGTTTGAGTACTGGGGGGTTCTATGTATAAATCCAAGGTGAAACCTCCAGGGGCTAGCCTTCTCTCAGCAGAGAGTCTGCTCTGGGCTGCCTGCGAAAGGTGCTCCTCTGTGGGAAAGAGGAGAGAACAAGAGGCCCCAGAAGAGATCTCCTTATGGTAGTGATGGACAGATCAACTCTCCTTGTTATCTTCCACCTCTTCCTCTTCCTCTTGCTCGGCCTTCTCCCTCCTTTCTTTCTTACAGTCTTACAGTCCTTCTTACAGTAATTTTCTCCCTTTCCTCCTTCCTCTCCTCCCTCTTTCTCTTCCTCTACCTTCCTCTCCCTCCTTCCCTCTTGGTAAACCTTGTTTAGTCGAGCCAGATTGTGGATAGCTAGCCATGGTTTAGACCACTGTCGCTGTCTGGGTGGGGGGATACAGGACTGGTCCACTGGACTCAGCTCACATGGGGAGAACCTGCTGCTGCTGCCACTCCCCCTCTTACCTGGGATGAGATCACGTTTGGAGGAAACCTGGCACCATCCCTACGGTGAAGCATGGTGGTGACAGCATCATGCTCCGGGGAGGATTTTCAGGGACAGGGACTGGGAACACGCCCCATTCACATCGATGGGGCTGTAGTGGAGCAGGTCGAGAGTTTCAAGTTCCTTGGCGTCCACATCACCAACAAACTATCATGGTTCAAACACACCAAGACAGTCGGGAAGAGGGCACGACAACGCCTTTTCCACCTCAGGAGACTGAAAAGATTTGGCATTGGTCCCAAGATCCTCAAAAAGTTCTACAGCTGCACCATCGAGAGCTTCCTGACCAGTTGCATCACCGCCTGGTATGGCAACTGCTCGGCATCCGACCGTAAGGCGCTACAGAGGGTAGTGCGTACGGCCCAGTACATCACTGGAGCCAAGCTTCCTGCCATCCAGGACCTATATACTTGGAGGTGTAAGAGGGAGGCCCAAAAAATTGACAAAGACTCCAGTCACCCAAGTCATAGACTGTTCTCTCTGCTACCGCACAGCAAGCGGTACCAGAGTGCCAAGTCTAGGTCCAAAAGGCCCCTTAACAGCTTCTATCCCCAATTCATAAGACTGCTGAACAATTAATCAAATGGCCACCCGGACTATTTACATTGACACCTCCCCCCTTTGTTTTTACACTGGTAATAGGAATCTGGATCGGTTTCCTTTTCTTTTTACCTTGCTTTTGTTATTATTATTATTTTTTAAACTTTTCTTTTTACATTTCGTAAAATGTTATAATTACAAAAACATTTCATTTTAATTTCAATTTAGTAACATGCTGTATCATTCAAATAAATATTATTATTTGTCTAATCATATTTTGCCAGCTAACTGGGTGGCAGGCTGCAATCAGTAGCTGTAATTAAGTAAGAAGCCACCAACCATCTAACGTTAATGCCTCGGATAATGAGGTTAGAAGAACAGCTGAATGGTCGGTAGCTAGCTGGCTCAATTACAGGTACTCTTAAGCGTGAAATAACATTGGAAACAACTAACCACAGTTGCTAAAAGTTACCAGTAGCAGTTACTAGCTAGCTAGCTTTGTTGGTCCAAGTGGTGGGTTAGCTAGCACTCGTGCTTCGCCGGGGTCCACCGAATAGAATACTTACCTACAATAATTACCTACAATAACCTACAATAACTACCTAAGTAAACTACCTATAATACCTGACTACAATACCTACATACAATCTAAATACATGGTTTAAGCTTTACTCAAGAACATATAAGAAGCCAGCTTATCTCCTGCTAGAGAAAACACAACCTCTCCCGACAACCTCGAGGCAAGAGACCTTTCTCTCTTTCTCGTCATCTTTCAACTTCTTATTCAGTTCCTTATTTTTCTCTTTTTCCTCCATCTTTAAAAATGTGACTTTCTGCTTGAGGTTCATGGCCAGAAAGCCCACTCTTCCCAGGATGGTCTCTGCTCTCTCTGATGAAACCGTCCCATTGGAGCTCTTGGAATGGGCACGGTCCGCCTCACTCTTCAAACCCTCCCTCGGGCTCACCTCCTCCTTGACGCTCCTCTCTTCACTCTCAATGTCAATGCCTGTCCAATAATCCTAACAGGAAGACATTGACTCTAGATGTAATATTGTTCCAATGTGGCACATTCAATACACATTTGAGTGATCAACATACATTGATGGCCTCATGGGGCACACAATTTAAAGGACAGTAATTGAGGTAACTTGTTTATTTGTATCCCAAACCGATTTTGTAATAGCCATAGATGTTCTTCCTGGGTCCACACCAAACGTAATACAAATGTTAACCCTAGTAAGGGGTGATGTTTTATACTATGAGCATAGATTAGCAGGGTTGGGGTCAATTCAATTTCAATTCCAGTCAATTCAGGAAGTACTTAATTCAATGCTTTGAATTGAAATGGAACAGACCCCCAACCCTGTAGAGTAGAAGTGTAAAATAGGACACCTACCTTTGCCTTTTTCAGCGTCCAGGGCCTGGGTTCCTCATCCTCTGACCTGCATATGGAGGCTCTCACTCTAACAGGCGTCTTAGTGGCCATGCAGAGCAGAGGGGTTGCCAGAGTTAAGTTAGCATCTGGGACCAGCTGGTGAGCATGAGGGCAGCGATCCACCTCTTCACTAGTGCCCTTCCCTTTCTGCTCTGGCTGCTTGTGGTCCTTGTCATGGATGCATGCCAGGCTTGGAGGAAGTGCTAGGACAGGGCTTTTATCACTCATCAGTTCCTCTCTCTTGACAGTGGATGCAACTGCACTTGCCTCTGTGTTAACTGAGCACTATGTGGTGTCCTCAACTGTCTCCTCTGGCTGCTTGTGGTCATTGTTGTTGTGAATGCATTGCAGACCTGGAGGACTTTTATCATCCCAGGTGTAAATAGCAACAGTTGCCTCTGTGTCGACTGAGCACTTTGTAGTGCACTCAACTGTCTTCCATAGCGGTTTGTGGTCATTGTTGTGGGTGCAGGTCAGGATTAGAGGCAGTGTTGCAGGTGCAGGAGGACTTTTTTCAGCCAAACACTCCTCCGTGTGGACAGTGGACACAGAAACGGCTGCTTCCCTGGCAACTGGACACTTGTTGGTGTCCTCTACTGCCTCCCCTGGCAGAGTGTAGACAGTGGAGACGGAAACGGCCGCTTCCCTGGACACTTGACTCTTGGTGGTGTCCTCTACTGCCTCCTCTGGCTGCTTGTGGCCATTGTCTAGAATGTGTGGCAACTTTGAAGGCAGCATTGGAGCCGGGCTTTTATCACCCAACAGGTTCTCTCCTTGGACAATGGATGTGCCTGCAGTGATCGCTGTGGTAACGGAGGACTCGGTGGCATCCTCTTTTGTCTCCTCTGTCAGTTTGTGGTCAGAGTCTCGGATACATGGCGAGCTTGGAGGCAGTGCTGCAGGGTCAGGAGGGCTTTGATCAGCTGCCATGTCCTCTTTGAGGTGAGTGGACACATCATTGTTTGTTTCACTGATAACTGGACACTTGGTGGTGTCCTCTACTGCCTCCCCTGGCAGTTTGTAGTCAACTTCAAAGACAAGTGGCAGACTTGGAGGCAGCATTGGGACAGGGCATTTAGCTGCTGATCTGTACACTCCAAAATCAACAGTAGCTGTGCCTGCAGTGGTCTCTGTAGCAACTGAGACCTAATAGGTATCCTCTACTGTCTGCTCTGATGGCATGAAGTCATCGTCAAAGACTGTTGGCAGGCATGTAGGCAGCACTGAAGGAAGACTTCTAGCTGCCCATCGATTCTCTCCCTTGACAGTGGCTGTGGTAGCAGTGGTCTCTGTGGCAACTGGGCACTCTGTGGCTGAAACAGCAGGCTTAGAGGTTTCGAGGAAATTGAATGAATTGCCAATGAACCGCTGAGCCAGGGGTGGGAGGGAGTAATGATAGAATCTGTCCTCTTCCTCAACATTAGATATTGGTAGGTATAGGCCTCTGATTGGTGAAAGCCAGTGGTGGGAGGGAGTCAATACAGGGAGCCATGAACTCAGTGAGAGGACAGTTGCTCACATCTCACACATTCTGCGTGAGAAAAGAAACAGACATGATGAAAGTGATCACATTCAGTACATACATACATACTGTATGAGTCAGCACTACTTACTTATACATCATATATATATATAGTGTCCTCTAAGATGCTCTGCACCAGTCTGTCCCAACCCTTGGTCCCCTAGCCAATGGGCCAGCTAAGTGTAAAAATACATGCCCCACTCCCAGCATAACATTTGACATTTTAGCCATTTATCAGACGCTTTTATCCCGAACGACTTATAGTTAGTTAGTGCATTCAACTTAAGGTAGTGTCATGAGGTGAGGTGTAAGTGGTGTGGAAGTCAGGCGCAGGACACCGAGGCTCAGTCCAACAGAGTTTACTTAGAAATCCAAAAGGAAACGGTAAACAAACTTCCTCAAAAGATAATCAGAGGCGAGCATTTAAGCACCATGCGTAAAACACAAAAACAACAAACAAGAAACAAAACACGTAGCACAACGACAGGCGAACAACAACACACAATCTAAACTCTACAAAACAGGGAACTTATAGGACACGCAATCAGCACACAAACAGACACAGGTGTACAGAACAGACCAAAGCAATCACACATGAAACATCCAACGGTGGCAGCTAGTACTCCGGGGACGGCGAACGCCGATGCCTGCCCGAACCAGGAGGAGGAGCAGTCTCGGCCGAAACCGTAACAGTACCCCCCCCTTGACGCGCGGCTCCAGCCGTGCGCCGACCCCGGCCTCGGGGACGGCCAGGAGGACGCGGACCCGGGCGCGTGGGATGCCCATGGTGAAACTCAGTCAGGAGGAATGGATCAAGTATGTCCCTCCTGGGCACCCAGCACCGTTCCTCCGGACCGTACCCCTCCCACTCCACGAGATACTGGAGACCACTCATCCGGCGCCTTGAGTCCAAGATGGTCCGGACCCTGTACGCCGGGGCCCCCTCGATGTCCAAAGGGGGCGGAGGGGTCTCTCCTATCTCTTCCTCTTGGAGTGGGCCAGCTACCACCGGCCTGAGAAGAGACACATGGAACGAGGGGTTAATATTTTTATACTCTATAGGCAGTTGTAACCTGTAACACACCTCGTTCAATCTTCTCAGGACTTTGAAGGGCCCCACAAACCGCCGACCCAGCTTCCGGCAGGGCAGGCGGAGGGGCAGGTTTCGAGTCGAGAGCCAGACTCGATCTCCCGGTGCGTACACCGGTCCCTCACTGCGGTGGCGGTCGGCGCTCTCCTTTTGTTGACGTATGGCACGCTGCAGATGGACATGGGCAGCGTCCCACGTCTCCTCCGAGCGCCGAATCCAATCGTCCACCGCAGGGGCCTCGATCTGGCTCTCGTGCCACGGTGCCAGGACCGGCTGATAACCTAGAACACATTGGAAAGGTGTTAAATTGGTGGAGGAGTGGCGGAGAGAGTTCTGGGCTATCTCTGCCCAGGGAAGGAACCTAGACCACTCCTCCGGCTGGTCCCGGCAATAGGATCTCAAAAACCTACCCACATCCTGGTTGACACGTTCCACCTGCCCATTGCTCTCTGGGTGGTACCCCGAGGTAAGGCTTACCGAGACCCCCAACCGTTCCATAAACGCCCCCCAGACTCTGGAGGTGAACTGGGGACCTCGGTCAGACACAATATCCTCGGGGACCCCATAGTGCCGGAACACATGGGTGAATAGGGCCTCAGCGGTTTGTAGGGCAGAAGGGAGACCCGGCATAGGAAGGAGACGACAGGCTTTAGAAAACCGATCCACAACGACCAAAATGGTGGTATTCCCCTGGGAGGGGGGAAGATCGGTTACGAAATCCACCGATAGGTGGGACCATGGTCGTTGTGGAACGGGCAGGGGATGTAGCTTACCCCTGGGCAAATGTCTAGGCGCCTTACACTGGGCACATACCGAGCAGGAGGAGACATAAACCCTCACATCCCTAGCTAACGTGGGCCACCAGTATTTCATGCTAAGACAGTGCACAGTCCGGCCAATACCCGGATGTCCAGAGGAGGGTGATGTATGAGCCCAATAAATAAGTCGATCACGAACCTCGCGCGGGACGTACGTCCACCCCACAGGACACTCGGGGGGAGTAGGGTCGGTACGTAGTGCCCGCTCGATTTCCGCATCGACCTCCCATACCACCGGAGCCACCAAAGAAGACTCCGGCAATATGGAAATAGGCTCGTTGGACCTCTCCTCTGAGTCATACCGCCGGGACAGAGCGTCTGCCTTACCATTCTGGGACCCTGGGATGTATGTGATCTTAAAAACAAAACGGGTTAGGAACATGTTCCACCTTGCCTGACGAGGGTTCAATCTCCTAGCTGCCCGGATGTACTCCAGGTTACGGTGATCTGTCAAAATGAGGAAAGGGTGTTGAGCCCCCTCAAGCCAATGCCTCCACACCTTTAGGGCCTGGACTACGGCTAACATCTCCCTATCCCCAACATCATAATTGCGCTCCGCCGAGCTGAGCTTCTTCGAGTAGAAAGCACAGGGGCGGAGCTTAGGTGGCGTGCCGGACCATTGTGAAAGAACTGCCCCAATACCGGTCTCGGACACGTCCACCTCAACTTGGAAGGGTAAAGAGGGATCCGGATGTGCCAGCACCGGAGCCGAGGTGAACAGGTCTTTCAGTTTGACAAATGCCCTGTTCTGCCTCAGCCGACCAATGCAGACGAACCGGACCCCCCTTTAGCAGAGATGTAATGGGAGCTGCAACCTGTCCAAAACCCTGAATAAACCTCCGGTAGTAATTAGCAAAACCCAAGAACCGCTGCACCTCTTTTACAGTAGTTGGGGTTTGCCAATTACGCACGGCCGATACCCGGTCTACCTCTATCTCCACACCAGATGCGGACAACCGATAACCCAAAAAGGAGACGGACTCCTGGAAGAACAGGCATTTCTCTGCCTTGACATACAAGTCATGCTCCAGCAGTCTTCTCAACACTCGGCGCACCTGGGCTACATGCTCGGCTCGGGTGGAAGAGTACACCAGGATGTCGTCGATGTACACTACCACCCCCTGCCCATGCATGTCCCGGAAAATCTCGTCAACAAAGGATTGGAAGACTGAAGGAGCATTCATTAACCCGTATGGCATGACGAGATACTCGTAATGACCCGAGGTGGTGCTAAATGCTGTCTTCCATTCATCCCCCTCCCTAATGCGCACCAGATTGTACGCGCTCCTGAGATCCAACTTTGTGAAGAACCGCGCTCCGCGTAATGACTCCGTCATCGTCGCAATCAGAGGAAGTGGGTAACTGTATTTCACTGTGATCTGATTGAGACTACGGTAATCAATACACGGGCGCAATCCCCCGTCCTTCTTCTTCACAAAGAAGAAACTCGAGGAGACCGGGGAAGTAGAGGGTCGTATGTATCCCTGTGCCAAGGACTCGGCTATGTAAGTTTCCATAGCCGCTGTCTCCTCTTGAGACAGGGGATACACATGACTCCGGGGAAAAGCTGCTCCTGTCTGGAGATTTATCGCACAGTCCCCCTGTCTATGAGGAGGTAGCCGTGCTGCCCTTGATTTGCTAAACACGAGTGCTAAATCCTCATACTCAGGGGGAATGCGCAGTGCGGGCACTTGGTTCGGACTCTCTACCGAGGTTGCCCCTACGGAAACACCTAGACATCTCCCTACACACTGGGCAGACCACTCCATAAGAGCCCTCTGTTGCCACGCTATGGTAGGATCATGGGTACTTAACCAGGGAAGGCCCAACACCACTGGGTACGCAGGAGAGTCAATCAGATAAAACTGAATACTCTCCTCATGACCCCCCTGCGTCGTCATTGTTAGCGGTGCTGTGACATCCCTGATCAGACCCGACCCCAACGGCCGGCTGTCTAATGCGTGGACAGGGAATGGAGTTTCTACCGGCCGAAGGGGAATTCCTAACCTATACCAAAATGTTTGATCAATAAAGTTCCCAGCTGCGCCTGAATCGACTAGCGCCTTATGCTGGGAATGAGGTGCCACCTGTGGAAATCTCACAGGAATACTCATGTGACCAACAGAAAGCTCTGGGTAAGTGGGGCGCCTACTCACCTGAAATGACTCCCCAGTGCGTGGCCTGTTGTCACCTCTCCCAAGAGACCCTCCCCTGCACCTGGCCGCGGTGTGCCCTCCACGACCGCAGGTGGTGCAGGGGATGGCTCCCCTCGGGTTCCCTCTTCTCCTCTCTCTAGCGCCAGCACCCCCGAGCTCCATAGGAATCGGCTCGGAGGTGCTGGAGGGCGAAATGGACGACCCCCACTCAGGACGTCCGCGGGTAGCCAGCAGGGTGTCTAGACGGATGGAAATGTCCACCAACTGGTCGAATGACAAGTTGGTGTCCCTGCAGGCCAGCTCACGACGAACGTCCTCTTGTAGGCTGCACCTGTAGTGGTCGATGAGGGCCCTCTCATTCCACCCCGCATCCACTGCTAGTGTCCGAAACTCCAGTGCGAAGTCCTGGGCGCTCCTCTTCCCCTGTCGGAGGTGGAACAGACGCTCTCCCGCCGTTCTACCCTCCGGTGGATGATCAAAGACAGTCCTGAAGCGGCGGGAGAACTCCGCGTAGGTGATGGTTGCGGCGTCTATTCCCCTCCATTCGGCGTTGGCCCATTCCAACGCCTTGCCGGATAAACAGGAGATGAGGGCGGAGACGCTCTCGTATCCCGAGGGCGCCGGGTGTATAGTAGCCAGGTACAGTTCCACCTGCAGCAGAAATCCCTGACACCCGGCTGCAGAACCGTCATATGCCCTCGGGAGCGAGAGTCGAATAGCACTGGGTTCCGGTGTTGAGAGAGGAGGACTGGCCGTTGGTGATGGGATGGTGTGCGAAGGCGTGGGCTCCTCCCTAGTCATCAAACGGCTCAGCATGTTGGACACCTCATTCATGGCGGACCCAAGTCGCTGGATCATGATGTCTTGGTCGCTGATCCTCTCCTCCAACGACCTGGGTGCCGCCACTGCTCCTGCTGACTCCATCATGGTGTGTTGTTCTGTCATGAGGTGAGGTGTAAGTGGTGTGGAAGTCAGGCGCAGGACACCGAGGCTCAGTCCAACAGAGTTTACTTAGAAATCCAAAAGGAAACGGTAAACAAACTTCCTCAAAAAATAATCAGAGGCGAGCATTTACGCACCATGCGTAAAACACAAAAACAACAAACAAGAAACAAAACACGCAGCACAACGACAGGCGAACAACAACACACAATCTAAACTCTACAAAACAGGGAACTTATAGGACACGCAATCAGCACACAAACAGACACAGGTGTACAGAACAGACCAAAGCAATCACACATGAAACATCAAACGGTGGCAGCTAGTACTCCGGGGACGGCGAACGCCGATGCCTGCCCGAACCAGGAGGAGGAGCAGTCTCGGCCGAAACCGTGACAGGTAGCTAGGTGAGACAACCACATAATCCTGATATGAGCGTCTATGATAGAACGGTTGTTTATTTTTTATGACCAGACAACCATAAGAACTGAGGACATAAATTCACTGAAACAGACAGACACGATACAACACATTTAGACAAGAACAGTTGTAAGCATTGCCATGGTGTAGCCTAATACAAAAAGAAATAAGGACAAAACATTGTTAGCTTACATTCCATGGCATATGGAACATTTTGCCCTTACAATAACTTATATTTGCTTTAATTTAATATTGTTAAACAGAACTCTTGTCGACTTTGTCAAAGTTGGTCTTGTTACCTCCTCAATCAGTCTTGGCATTTTCCTCGTCTTGAACCAAATCCTCTTCATCTTCTTCTCCTGATCCTTCTGATTCTACAAAACCAGAGCCAACCTGGCTCCCAGCTCCATCACGTAGTCTGTCTAGATCGCCCTTTCCTCCAACCGACACTCACCCCTCCTCTGTGTCAGCGTTGAACCCTCCATGTCTTCCTCTTAGCTAACAATAACTCTGGAAAATACACAACGTTGTAGTAAGTGGGTGTTGCTAACCAAATAATAATGCATCTCTTTACAATGTGCACACGTTTTCTTCCCAGCTACTTACAATTAATCAGGTGAGAATCCTGATCCAGATACAGTGGGGGGGAAAAGTATTTAGTCAGCCACCAATTGTGCAAGTTCTCCCACTTAAAAAGATGAGAGAGGCCGGTAATTTTCATCATAGGTACACGTCAACTATGACAGACAAAATTATTTTTTTTTTCTCCAGAAAATCACATTGTAGGATTTTTAATGAATTTATTTGCAAATTATGGTGGCAAATAAGTATTTGGTCACCTACAAACAAGCAAGATTTCTGGCTCTCACAGACCTGTAACTTCTTCTTTAAGAGGCTCCTCTGTCCTCCACTCGTTACCTGTATTAATGGCACCTGTTTGAACTTATTTTCAGTATAAAAGACACCTGTCCACAACCTCAAACAGTCACACTCCAAACTCCACTATGGCCAAGACCAAAGAGCTGTCAAAGTACACCAGAAACAAAATTGTAGACCTGCAACAGGCTGGGAAGACTGAATCTGCAGTAGGTAAGCAGCTTGGTTTGAAGAAATCAACTGTGGGAGCAATTATTAGGAAATGGAAGACATACAAGACCACTGATAATCTCCCTCGATCTGGAGCTCCACGCAAGATCTCACCCCGTGGGGTCAAAATGATCACAAGAATGGTGAGCAAAAATCCCAGAACCACACGGGGGGACCTAGTGAATGACCTGCAGAGAGCTGGGACCAAAGTAACAAAGCCTACCATCAGTAACACACTACGCCGCCAGGGACTCAAATCCTGCAGTGCAAGACGTGTCCCCCTGCTTTAGCCAGTACATGTCCAGGCCCGTCTGAAGTTTGCTAGAGTGCATTTGGATGATCCAGAAGAGGATTGGGAGAATGTGATATGGTCAGATGGAACCAAAATATAACTTTTTGGTAAAAACTAAACTCGTCGTGTTTGGAGGACAAAGAATGCTAAGTTGCATCCAAAGAACACCATACCTACTGTGTAGCATGGGGTTGGAAACATCATGCTTTGGGGCTGTTTTTTTGCAAAGGGACCAGGACGACTGATCCGTGTAAAGGAAAGAATGAATGGGGCCATGTATCGTGAGATTTTGAGTGAAAACCTCCTTCCATCAGCAAGGGCATTGAAGATGAAACGTGGCTGGGTCTTTCAGCATGACAATGATCCCAAACACACCGCCCAGGCAACGAAGGAGTGGCTTCGTAAGAAGCGTTTCAAGGTCCTGGAGTGGCCTAGCCAGTCTCCAGATCTCAACCCCATAGAAAATCTTTGGAGGGAGTTGAAAGTCTGTGTTGCCCAGCGACAGCCCCAAAACATCACTGCTCTAGAGGAGATCTGCATGGAGGAATGGGCCAAAATACCAGCAACAGTGTGTGAAAACCTTGTGAAGACTTACAGAAAATGTTTGACCTGTGTCATTGCCAACAAAGGGTATATAACAAAGTATTGAGAAACTTTTGTTATTGAACAAATACTTATTTTCCACCATAATTTGCAAATAAATTCATTTAAAATCCTACAATGTGATTTTCTGGATTTTTTTTCTCACTTTGTCTGTCATAGTTGACGTGTACCTATGATGAAAATTACAGACCTCTCTCATCTTTTTAAGTGGGAGAACTTGCACAATTGGTGGCTGACTAAATACTTTTTTTCCCCCTCTGTATGTTTAGGCAATAGGCCTATCTGAATTACTAGTAAAAAGTTGGCTACTGGAAAAGCGACCAAGTTCAAATGAATCGATTTTGGCTGTTCTTATCATTTCGTGAACAATATCCTTCATGACATCATCATTGTGATGCAAGGCGTTGCCATGGCAGATGAAAAACCACAACACAGACTTTAAAAAGCAAACTTCAGGGTCTTTCTGTACCTTACTATTGAGCCTTATTCAACCCCTCATGTAGCTCTACTCCATATTGGGCCTGGTTCTCACAAACCACACTAATCATTTCCATCATATCATTGAAAACACTGTGTTTTGGGTAGAAAATGACTCTATATCCATGCAGGACGTAACTTGTACAGTTTCATCTATTTTAAAAACCAAGGAGGTAAAAATGCCAGTCTTCTCTTTGAGTGCCCTTGAGTGCACCTCAATTTAAAGAGGTCTATCAATTCAACCATTTGAAATGGATGTCCATTCAATTAAGAACATATTATTCTTATTAGAAATGAATCAGCTACAAATTAGGTAGGCGTACTTGTTTTTTTACACAACCTACTCTTTTGGTACATATTTATTGAGATAATTGATTACAACATATGTTGGTGATTAACACAGAGGGAGGTTTTTTTTCTGTCATCAATAGAATGCATTAGCCATTAGGCTGGCTCACTACAATTGTAACATGACATCTCAGGTGTCAGGATGAAGCATTTTCTCACAAAAAGAGGACTCAAGCAAACTATCTCTCTTCAACAGTTTCACTAGTCATGTTAGGTCTACTTAAAATGTCACATTCATTCACAAGTAATTTGAAAATAAGTTATACTACTGAAACACATTCACAATAAGTTATATTACAACCTACCTCTGAAGTAAGCAGTGTGTTCTCTCACTAATGAAATAGGACATTAATAATTTGTCAGTGGTTAGTTGAATCAGTCTCTTTGCACTGTTCAGTTTGTCTGTGCAACAGGTAACCTTCCAGAATCGGAATCTTGTGATGTCACAATGGAGTCCCCATTGCCATGGTTACCCACAGCAGCTTTCATGTGTTATCAAATGCTGGCACAATTTCGTTTATTTATTTTAGATTTTTTGTACCTATGCAGCACAGTCATACCTAATATATACAATGAATCCATATAACCTAATTTTTTATTAAAATAAAATGCTGTAACTCATGTAAAATGGTTGACCATTCAAACGACATGTGTTTTGCCTAATTAAAAGTCTATATGTTTTAGATATCATAAATAGCAGCCAGGCTTACTTAGGTTGTTTGTTCGATCTCAGCCTACCACTAATGCCAATATTTTTCATCATCATCATCATCATCATCAATGAAATACATAGGCTACCTTACTACAGTAAAACAAGTCTTCCATAGTCTATGTCACCTCAGTAACAAAGTTCCAAAAAAGAAATGAGGGTTCAAGAAAACATCTCTCTTCAATGGCCTCAGCTATTAGCCATATGATCAACAAGGTCAACTGCAGCACTAAAATCAAGAAGCAGCTCATCCACAAGTTTATCTTGGTCAAGTGATCTGAGCCATTGATCGATTAAATCAACGAGAGCTGTTGCAGTCGAGTGTGACCCAGAAATGCTCCATGGACAGACTTCCTCCCTGCTCCCCGTCTCGCTGGCAGGGGGCTCGTAGGAACACCCTCCCTTCCTTGACTCCAGCAACACCCCTTCTTCACCTGCCCCCCTTATCATGTTATGAGTCTCACCTACAGGTCCCGCCCCCTGGCCTACCTGTTGCAGGTGTAAGTATGGTGTGTCGGACACAGCTGCCCTCCACCTCCTCCCCCTCCTCCCCCTCCTCCCCCTCCTTCCCTCTTTCTCCCACTCCCCCCATCTCTCGCGCTCTCTCCTCCTCCCCCTCTCTTCCCTTTAAAGCAATACTTAGACCAGGCTTTCTGCCTCCTCTACCCCTCTCCACCTCCTCTTCCATTCCTACTCTCTTTCTCTCCACCTCCTCCTCCTCTTTGTTCCCCCTCTCCCGCCCTCCAGTGAGAGAGGCAGGTCACCTCGCCGTCACTCTATCCAGCTGGAGCCACTCCACTGAGAGGGCGAAGAGGAGAGGATAGGTATAGAGGAAGACCAGAGGAGACAAGAGGGAGAGGAGGAGAGGAGGAGAGGGAGTGAGACACTATGTTAGCTGTTGTGGTGTGATATATGTAGTTACTTGTAATAACCACTAGAGCAGGGGTGTCAAACTCATTTTGGTTCAGGGGCCACATACAGCGCAATCTGATCTCAAGTGGGCCGGGCCAGTCAAAAATAATAGCAAAATAACCTATAAATAACGTCAACAAATCTTTACCTTTGTTTTTCAATATTATGCCTTAATTTATCATTTAGCCTACATATGTGCATTATAACTCACAGATCACATTGGATCTACAAAGGCACAAAACATTTATTCACAGATAGGCCTATGGAACTGAAAAAATTGCATTTCACTTTGATTAAAACAACTTGTTTTATTAACTTATTAACTTAACTTATTTTAATGTACAGTATACATTCTGACCACCTGAACTGACTCACCACACTATGTACAAACTAAAGTCGGAGCAATGAAGAACGTTATCACAATGTTCATGGTCTTTAAATATTACATTACCACAGTAAATGTTATTTTTTCACAGAACTGTATTCTTCAGAGTGAAAAAAGTATCTTAAAGAGCATTACAAGTCTTACAATTAGACTTGACCTACTCGCTTGTCAATGCTCCGTCGTGGGTGTGGTGGAGGAGTCAGGCGCAGGAGAACAGAGGTATAGTCCAACAAGACTTTTAATAGTCTTAAACATATAAATACAACATCGACATAAAACAAAAGTAGCGAGGGAGAATTTACGCATACGCATAAAACACTAAACATGAATAACTAATAAGGAAAAACAACAAACACGTATCAAATACGGAGGCAACAGGAAAAACAACACACAACTAACCTAGATCACACCACTGAACTTATAAGACACGTAATCAACACTAAAACAGACACAGGTGTGACAGACAGACAAAAGCAATCTACCACAGAAACATAGAGCAGTGGCAGCTAGTACTCCGGGGACGGCGAACGCCGAAGCCTGCCCGAACCAGGAGGAGGAGCAGCCTCGGCCGAAACCGTGACAGTACCCCCCCCCTTGACCTCGGGGACGGCCTCGGGGACGGCCAGGAGGACGCGGACCCGGGCGCGTGGGATGCCCATGGTGAAACTCAGTCAGGAGGGATGGATTGAGAATGTCCCTCCTGAACACCCAGCACCGTTCCTCCGGACCGTACCCCTCCCACTCCACGAGATACTGGAGACCACTCCTCCGGCGCCTCGAGTCCAAGATGGTCCGGACCCTGTACGCCGGGGCCCCCTCGATGTCCAAAGGGGGCGGAGGGGTCTCTCCTGTCTCATCTTCTTGGAGTGGACCAGCTACCACCGGCCTGAGAAGAGACACATGGAACGAGGGGTTAACAGTTTTGTACTCTATAGGCAATTGTAACCTGTAACACACCTCGTTCAATCTTCTCAGGACTTTGAAGGGCCCCACAAACCGCCGACCCAGCTTCCGGCAGGGCAGGCGGAGGGGCAGGTTTCGAGTCGAGAGCCAGACTCGATCTCCCGGTGCGTACACCGGTCCCTCACTGCGGTGGCGGTCGGCGCTCGCCTTTTGTTGACGGATGGCACGCTGCAGATGGACATGGGCAGCGTCCCACGTGTCCTCCGAGCGCCGAATCCAATCGTCCACCGCAGGGGCCTCGATCTGGCTCTCGTTCCATGGCGCCAGGACCGGCTGATAACCTAAAACACACTGGAAGGGTGTTAAATTGGTGGAGGAGTGGCGGAGAGAGTTCTGGGCCATCTCTGCCCAGGGGATGAACCTCGACCACTCCTCCGGCTGGTCCCAGCAATAGGACCTCAAAAACCTACCCACATCCTGGTTGACACGTTCTACCTGCCCATTGCTCTTTGGGTGATACCCCGAGGTAAGGCTTACCGAGACCCCCAACCGTTCCATAAATGCCCCCCAAACTCTGGAGGTGAACTGGGGACCTCGGTCAGACACTATATCCTCGGGGACCCCATAGTGCCGGAACACATGGGTAAATAGGGCCTCAGCGGTTTGTAGGGCAGTAGGGAGACCCGGCATGGGAAGGAGACGACAGGCCTTGGAAAACCGATCCACAACGACCAAAATGGTGGTATTCCCCTGGGAGGGGGGTAGATCGGTAACAAAATCTACCGAGAAGTGGGACCATGGTCGTTGTGGAACGGGCAGGGGATGTAGCTTTCCCCTGGGCAAATGTCTAGGCGCCTTACACTGGGCACACACCGAGCAGGAGGAGACATAAACCCTCACATCCCTAGCTAACGTTGGCCACCAGTATTTCATGCTAAGACAGTGCACTGTCCGGCCAATACCTGGATGTCCAGAGGAGGGCGATGTATGAGCCCAATAAATAAGACGATCACGAATCTCGAGCGGCACGTACGTCCGCCCCACAGGACACTCGGGGGGAGTAGGGTCGGTACGCAGTGCCCGCTCGATTTCCGCATCGACCTCCCATACCACCGGAGCCACCAAACAAGACTCCGGCAATATGGAAGTAGGCTCGTTGGACCTCTCCTCTGTGTCATACCGCCGGGACAGGGCGTCTGCCTTACCATTCTGGGACCCAGGGATGTACGTGATCTTAAAAACAAACCGGGTTAGGAACATGTTCCACCTACCCTGACGAGGGTTTAATCTCCTAGCTGCCCGGATGTACTCCAGGTTACGGTGATCAGTCAGAATGAGGAAAGGGTGTTGAGCCCCCTCTAGCCAATGCCTCCACACCTTTAGGGCCTGGACTACTGCTAACAGCTCCCTGTCCCCTACATCATAGTTGCGCTCCGCCGAGCTGAGCTTCTTGGAGTAGAACGCACAGGGGCGGAGTTTAGGTGGCGTGCCGGACCGTTGTGATAGAACTGCCCCAATACCGGTCTCGGACGCGTCAACCTCTACTTGGAATGGCAAAGAGGGATCCGGATGCGCCAGCACGGGAGCCGAGGTGAACAGGTTCTTTAGTTTGACAAATGCCCTGTCCGCCTCAGCCGACCACTGCAAACGAACCGGACCACCCTTTAGCAGGGACGTAATGGGAGCTGCAACCTGTCCAAAGCCCCGAATAAACCTCCGGTAGTAATTAGCAAAACCCAAGAACTGCTGCACCTCCTTTACAGTAGTTGGAGTTTGCCAATTACGCACGGCCGATACCCGGTCTACCTCTATCTCCACACCAGACGCGGACAACCGATAACCCAAAAAGGAGACGGACTCCTGGAAGAACAGGCATTTCTCTATCTTGACATACAAGTCATGCTCCAACAGTCTTCTCAACACTCGGCGCACCTGGGCTACATGCTCGGCTCGTGTAGAAGAATACACTAGGATGTCGTCGATGTAAACTACTACACCCTGCCCATGCATGTCCCGGAAAATCTCGTCAACAAAGGATTGGAAGACTGAAGGAGCATTCATTAACCCGTATGGCATGACGAGATACTCGTAATGACCCGAGGTGGTGCTAAATGCTGTTTTCCATTCATCCCCCTCCCTAATGCGCACCAGATTATACGCGCTCCTGAGATCCACCTTTGTGAAGAAGCGCGCTCCGCGTAACGACTCCGTCATCGTCGCAATCAGAGGAAGTGGGTAGCTGTACTTAACTGTGATCTGATTGAGACTACGGTAATCAATACACGGGCGCAATCCCCCGTCCTTCTTCTTCACAAAGAAGAAACTCGAGGAGACCGGGGAAGTAGAGGACCGTATGTATCCCTGTGCCAAGGACTCGGCTATGTAAGTCTCCATAGCCGCTGTCTCCTCTTGAGACAGGGGATACCCATGACTCCGTGGCAGAGCCGCTCCTGTTTGGAGATTTATCGCACAGTCCCCCTGTCTATGAGGAGGTAGCCGTGTTGCCCTCGATTTACTAAACACAAGTGCTAAATCCTCATACTCAGGGGGAATGCGTAGTGCGGGCACTTGGTTCGGACTCTCGACCAAGGTCGCCCCTACGGAAACACCTAGACATCTCCCTACACACTGGGCAGACCACTCCATAAGAGCCCTCTGTTGCCACGCTATGGTAGGATCATGGGTACTTAACCAGGGAAGACCCAGCACCACGGGATACGCAGGAGAGTCAATCAGATAAAACTGAATGATCTCCTCATGACCCCCCTGCATCGTCATAGTCAGTGGTGCTGTGACCTCCCTGATCAGGCCCGACCCCAACGGCCGGCTGTCTAAAGCATGGACAGTAAATGGAGTTTCTACCGGCCGAAGGGGAATTCCTAACCTACGACAAAAAGCCCGATCAATAAAGTTCCCAGCTGCGTCTGAATCTACTAGTTCCTTATGCTGGGAAAGAGGTGCCACCTGTGGAAATCTCACAGGAATACTCATGTGACCAACAGAGAGCTCTGGGTAAGTGGGGCGCCTACTCACCTGAAATGACTCCCCAGTGCGTGGCCTGTCGTCACCCCCCTCAGGAGACCCTCCCCAGCACCTGGCCGCGGTGTGTCCTCCACGACCACAGGTGGTGCAGGGGATGGCCCCCCTCGGGTTACCTCTCCTCCTCTCTCTAGCGCCAGCACCCCTGAGCTCCATAGGAATCGGCTCGGAGGTGTTGGAGGGCGGAATGGACGACCCCCACTCGGGACGTCCGCGGGTAGCCAGCAGGGTGTCTAGACGGATGGAAATGTCCACCAACTGGTCGAACGATAGGTTGGTGTCCCTGCAGGCCAGCTCACGATGAACGTCCTCTCGTAGGCTACACCGGTAGTGGTCGATGAGGGCCCTCTCATTCCACCCCGCATCCGCTGCTAGTGTCCGGAACTCCAGAGCGAACTCCTGTGCGCTCCTCTTCTCCTGTCGGAGGTGGAACAGACGCTCTCCCGCCGCTTTCCCCTCAGATGGATGATCGAAGACAGCTCTGAAGCGGCGGGAGAATTCTGCGTAGGTGACGGTTGCAGCGTCTATTCCCCTCCATTCGGCGTTGGCCCACTCCAACGCCTTGCCGGAGAGACAGGAGATGAGGGCGGAGACGCTCTCGTATCCCGAGGGTGCCATGTGTATGGTGGCCAGTTAAAGTTCCACCTGCAGAAGAAATCCCTGACACCCGGCTGCAGAACCGTCATATGCCCTCGGGAGCGAGAGCCGAATGCCACTGGGTTCCGGTGCTGAGAGAGGAGGACTGGCCGTTGGTGAGGGGATGTTGTGAGAGTGCGTGGGCACCTCCCGGTTCACCAAACGGCGCAGATGGTTGGACACCTCTTCCACGGCGGCCCCGAGTTGCCGGATCAAGGTGTCCTGGTAATTGATCCGGTCCTCTAGGGATTCGGGTGCAACCGCTGTTCCTGCTAACTCCATGATGGTGTGTTGTTCTGTCAATGCTCCGTCATGGGTGTGGTGGAGGAGTCAGGCGCAAGAGAACAGAGGTATAGTCCAACAAGACTTTTAATAGTCGTAAACATATAAATACAACATCGACATAAAACAAAAGTAGCGAGGGAGAATTTACGCATACGCGTAAAACACTAAACATGAATAACTAATAAGGAAAAACAACAAACACGTATCAAATACGGAGGCAACAGGAAAAACAACACACAACTAACCTAGATCACACCACTGAACTTATAAGACACGTAATCAACACTAAAACAGACACAGGTGTGACAGACAGACAAAAGCAATCTACCACAGAAACATAGAGCGATGGCAGCTAGTACTCCGGGGACGGCGAACGCCGAAGCCTGCCCGAACCAGGAGGAGGAGCAGCCTCGGCCGAAACCGTGACATCGCTGTTTAACCCCCTCCCCTCTCTTTCTCTCACTGCGGCCTACCGGCTGCTCCTGAAACTTGGCATCTTTTAGCCTTCACGATTGCATCAATATCAGGTGTCAAATCCTGAATAGCAGCCAATTTCATAATGTCATTTAAGTGCTTGTGTGTTAGCCTTGAGCGCAGCTTTGTTTTATTAATGTTCATTACAGAGAAAACCTGTTCACAAAGATAGGTAGTCCCAAACATGCATAAAACCTTTGCAGCCAGGGCTGTTAATTTGGGGCACCCTGGCAAGAGATACTGATAAAATGTGTCCAAGCCCACAGAGGCAAATTTGTCCTTCATACCTGAATCACACTGCAAGTCAATTATTTCGAGTTGGATGTCAGCGGGCAGATCAGAAGCCTTGACTGTGAATGGCGAGCAAAAAACGGCAAATTCTGTCTCAAGTTCACCGAAGACCTGAAACCGTCGCTCAAACTCCCGCAGCAATCCTGTAATCTTGTCTTTGTATTGAGCCATGTCAGCATTGAGTCCGGTCGCACGCACATCTCTTAGACAAGGGAAATGAGCGGTGTCACCGCTAGATAGTTGTGTCTCCCAGAGTGACAGTTTCAACTTGAATGCGCGTATGCTGTCATAATACTGAGTGACAACTTTTTTGCGGCCCTGCAACATTTTGTTAAGATTATTCAGGTGCTCTGTAATATCCACCAGAAAGGCAAGATCCTGCACCCATTCTGGGCATTTAAGTTCCTTCACTGGTATGCCTTTTTTCTCCATGAACTGTTCAATTTGCTCTCGTAGCACAAAGAAATGCTTCAGCACGGCACCTCGGCTTAACCACCGTACTTCAGTGTGGTATGGCAAGCCATGCGTAATGTCTTTATCACTGAGAAGACTGTCAAACTGATGGTGATTCAAACCTCTTGCTCGGATGAAATTAACAGTGCGGACAACCACCTCCATGACATGATCCATTTTTAATGATTTGCAACACAATGCTTCCTGGTACAAAATACAGTGAAATGTCCAAAACTCTTGTCCTCCATTTGCGGCCTGTACTTTATCTCTGAATTTTGTCACAACGCCTGCTTTTCTCCCAATCATTGATGGCGCACCATCTGTAGCCAGGCTGACGGCACGGGACCAGTCCACTCCGACTCTGTCCAGCGCTCCAACGAGAGAGGTCATAATTTAATCCGCTGTTGTAGTATCCGTCATAGGTACCAACCCAAGGAACTCCTCGGTGACTGTCAAAGTCGCATCAACACCACGAATGAATATGGCCAGTTGAGCAACATCTGTAATATCAGTGCTCTCATCAATTGCAACCGAAAATGCAACAAATAACTTGACTTTGTGATTCATTTGGCTCTCCAAGTCTGCCGAGAGATCTGAAATTCTATCTGCGACAGTGTTTCTCGTTAGGCTAATGTTGGCAAAGGCCTGTCGCTTTTCGGGGCACACGATTTCTGCAGCCTTTAGCATGCATGTTTTCACGAACTCACCCTCAGAAAATGGCTTGGATCCTAACGCTATCTCATTAGCAATAAGGTAGCTAGCTTTCACCGCTGCATCACTGACCTCTCGGCTACGGGTAAAAACAGACTGCTGTTTCTTCAGACCCACTAACAATTAAATTATCTTCTCTATTCTCAGTTGTCCTCGCAAATGGTTGTATTTTTCACCATGATGAGTCTCATAGTGGCGCCAAATATTATATCCCTTGAGCACTGAAACTTGCTGATTACACACCAAGCACACAGATTTCCCATTCACTTCTGTGAATAAATATGAATCAGTCCCTTTTTCTTGGAAAACTCTGCACTCTGTGTCAACTTTTCTCCTTTTTGATAAAGACATTTTGGTAATGTGGGTAATTTTGACAACAAGAGCTTAATAACGATAAGGCAAGATCGGCAGATGGCGCATTCTGGGTGCGTTGCTGTCACGTGCTGTTTATTTCAGGATCTCTCGTTATTTCAGTGACACCTCTGCTGGACAAATTTGGAATATCTGTTCCTTTAAAAAAAAAAAAAGTGGACGTCGTCTCGCGGGCCGGATTGAACCATCTGGCGGGCCGGTTCTGGCCCGCGGGCCGTATGATTGACATCCCTGCACTAGAGCATGCTGGACACTTATTTGGTGCTTGCTGACCTCAATGTGTGCATGCATATCAACAGTCTAAAGCAGTCATCTCCAATCCAAAGAATTAGTTGGAATCATTTGTTTATTAGACATTTCCTATTTATACTGTATGGATAATAAAACCCATCCTTTATTCACTTGTGTTTTAGCTTTTTCCCCACACCCACACTGAAAGATGTTACTATTACTTTAGTCTGTCTTGCTTTATGATAGTCACATGCCTCTACCTTTACAAGATGTCTGTCAGTATTCTTCATGAGGGCTTTAAAGCTAATGTTAATTTGACTGTTTACTTCAAGAACATACATGTATTTTCCAAGACAGACCTGTTACTGGCTGTGTCTAAAAATCCATTCTAGCGTAATACATACTTAAACTGCATACTAAATTCGCCTTTGATCTAGTAGAATTCACTCTTCTTTTCTGACTCACTTGTTTGGCAACAGCGGATAGTCAGGTAAATTGACGCGCTGTACCGAAATGAACGAATGACGGGAATCAATGCAATCGCGCATTAGATGACAAATTCTGAGTACTATTGCCGCATTCACATGCTAGTCGGAACTTGGAACCCCGGAAATGTCAGACTTGCTTACTGGTTGTAGTTATACACGTGTCGCATTCTAAGAACAGCAAGTCGGACATTTCAGAGTTTCATAGGTCCGACTAGAATGTGAACGAGGCATAGTTTCTAAATTTCACATACTATAAA
>NW_028156845.1:0-26926 GCF_964263955.1 Coregonus lavaretus
TGTTGTCCCTGTTCTCTGATTTTAATTATAGTCCCTGACACGTCAGACTGTGACACATGGGGAGAGTGAGGCTGTCTGGCAGATGGGTGGCTAGTGATAGTGTCTCTCCTAATATTACCCTCTCC
This sequence comes from Coregonus lavaretus, assembly GCF_964263955.1. Taxonomy (NCBI): domain Eukaryota; kingdom Metazoa; phylum Chordata; class Actinopteri; order Salmoniformes; family Salmonidae; genus Coregonus; species Coregonus lavaretus. The sequence continues at coordinate 126 of NW_028156845.1, forward strand.
TCTTTTCTCCTCTTTTCTCCTCTCTCCTCCTCTCTCCTCTCTCCTCCTCTCTCCTCTCATCCTCTCTCTCCTCCTCTCTCCTCCTCTCTCGTCTCTACTCCTCTCTCCTCTCCTTCCTCTCTCCTCGTCTCCTCTTTCCTCCTCTCTCCTCCTCTCAGAGATAGAGCTCGTCCAAAGAGTGTCATCACTTCACCACTCTAATAAAAATGCCCCTAGGGGGGCCCTCCAAATAGTTGTGCCACAAACAGAAGATTAGGCAATGGTTCACTGGACTCTTTATCGATATCACGTCTTTCTCTGTAACTAGAGTAGCTCAAACTTTGTGTGTGGTGACAGCACAGTGCCATGCCTTACTTCATCACTGTGATGTAGCAATCAGGCCAGCTGGCAGGGTTTGCCTGGCCCCTATATTCACGCTCTACACTGAGTATACAAAAAATTAAGAACACCTGCTCTTTCCATGACATAGACTGAACAAGTGAATCCAGGTGAAAGCTATGATCCCCTTATTGATGCCACTTAAATCCACGTCAATCAGTGTAGATGAAGGGGAGGAGGTTAAAGAATGATTTTTAAGCCTTGAGACAGTTGAGACATGGATTGTGTACAGTGGGGAAAAAAAGTATTTAGTCAGCCACCAATTGTGCAAGTTCTCCCCACTTAAAAAGATGAGAGAGGCCTGTAATTTTCATCATAGGTACACGTCAACTATGACAGGACAAATTGAGAGAGAAAAAATCCAGAAAATCACATTGTAGGATTTTTAATGAATTTATTTGCAAATTATGGTGGAAAATAAGTATTTGGTCACCTACAAACAAGCAAGATTTCTGGCTCTCACAGACCTGTAAACTTCTTCTTTAAGAGGCTCCTCTGTCCTCCACTCATTACCTGTATTAATGGCACCTGTTTGAACTTGTTATCAGTATAAAAGACACCTGTCCACAACCTCAAACAGTCACACTCCAAACTCCACTATGGCCAAGACCAAAGAGCTGTCAAAGGACACCAGAAACAAAATTGTAGACCTGCACCAGGCTGGGAAGACTGAATCTGCAATAGGTAAGCAGCTTGGTTTGAAGAAATCAACTGTGGGAGCAATTATTAGGAAATGGAAGACATACAAGACCACTGATAATCTCCCTCGATCTGGGGGCTCCACGCAAGATCTCACCCCCGTGGGGTCAAAATGATCACAAGAATGGTGAGCAAAAAATCCCAGAACCACACGGGGGGGACCTAGTGAATGACCTGCAGAGAGCTGGGACCAAAGTAACAAAGCCTACCATCAGTAACACACTACGCCGCCAGGGAACTCAAATCCTGCAGTGACAGACTTGTCCCCCCTGCTTAAGCTAGTACATGTCCAGGCCCGTCTGAAGTTTGCTAGAGTGCATTTGGATGATCCAGAAGAGGATTGGGAGAATGTCATATGGTCAGATGAAACCAAAATAGAACTTTTTGGTAAAAACTCAACTCGTTGTGTTTGGAGGACAAAGAATGCTGAGTTGCATCCAAAGAATACCATACCTACTGTGAAGCATGGGGGTGGAAAACATCATGCTTTGGGGCTGTTTTTCTGCAAAGGGACCAGGACGACTGATCCGTGTAAAGGAAAGAATGAATGGGGCCATGTATCGTGAGATTTTGAGTGAAAACCTCCTTCCATCAGCAAGGGCATTGAAGATGAAACGTGGCTGGGGGTCTTTCAGCATGACAATGATCCCAAACACACCGCCCGGGCAACGAAGGAGTGGCTTCGTAAGAAGCATTTCAAGGTCCTGGAGTGGCCTAGCCAATCTCAACCCCATAGAAAATCTTTGGAGGGAGTTGAAAGTCCGTGTTGCCCAGCGACAGCCCCAATACATCACTGCTCTAGAGGAGATCTGCATGGAGGAATGGGCCAAAATACCAGCAACAGTGTGTGAAAACCTTGTGAAGACTTACAGAAAACGTTTGACCTGTGTCATTGCCAACAAAGGGTATATAACAAAGTATTGAGAAACTTTTGTTATTGACCAAATACTTATTTTCCACCATAATTTGCAAATTAATTAATTAAAAATCCTACAATGTGATTTTCTGGAGAAGAAAATTTTCATTTTGTCTGTCATAGTTGACGTGTACCTATGATGAAAATTACAGGCCTCTCTCATCTTTTTAAGTGGGAGAACTTGCACAATTGGTGGCTGACTAAATACTTTTTTTCCCCACTGTATGTGTGCATTCAGAGGGTGAATGGGTAAGACAAAAGATTGAAGTGCCTTTGAATGGGGTATGGGAGTAAGTGCCAGGCACACCGGTTTGTGTCAAGAACTGCAACGCTGCTGAGTTTTTCACACTAAACAGTTTCCCGTGTGTACAGTGGCTTGCGAAAGTATTCATCCCCTTTGGCATTTTTCCTATTTTGTTGCCTTACAACTTGGAATTAAAATAGATTTTTGGGGGGGTTTGTATAATTTGATTTACACAACATGCCTACCACTTTGAAGATAGAAAATAAGACAAAAAAACAGAAAACTTGAGCGTGCATAACTATTCAACCCCCCAAAGTCAATACTTTGTAGAGCCACCGTTTGCAGCAATTACAGCTGCAAGTCTCTTGGGGTATGTCTCTATAAGCTTGGCACATCTAGCCACTGGGGTTTTTGCCCATTCTTCAAGGCAAAACTACTCCAGCTCCGTCAAGTTGGATGGGTTCCGCTGGTGTACAGCAATCTTTAATTCATACCACAGATTCTCAATTGGACTGAGGTCTGGGCTTTGACTAGGCCCTTCCAAGACATTTAAACGTTTCCCCTTAAACCACTCAAGTGTTGCTTTAGCAGTATGCTTAGGGTCATTGTCCTGCTGGAAGTTGAACCTCCGTCCCAGTCTCAAATCTCTAGAAGACTGAAACAGGTTTCCCTCAAGAATTTCCCTGTATTTAGCGTCATCCATCATTCCTTCAATTCTGACCAGTTTCCCAGTTCCTGCCGATGAAAAACATCCCCACAGTATGATGCTGCCACCACCATGCTTCACTGTAGGGATGGTGTTCTCGGGGTGATAAGAGGTGTTGGGTTTGCGCCAGACATAGCGTTTTCCTTGATGGCCAAAATGTTAAATTTTAGTCTCATCTGACCAGAGTTCCCTCCTTCCATATGTTTGGGGAGTCTCCCACATGCCTTTTGCTTATTTATTTCTTCAAGCAATGGCTTTTTTCTGGCCACTCTTCCGTTAAGCCCAGCTCTGTGGAGTGTACGGCTTAAAGTGGTCCTATGGACATATACTCCAATGGATTTATTGGTGCTCTGTGGGATGTTCAAAGTTTCTGATATTTGTTTATAACCCAACTCTGATCTGTACTTCTCCATAACTTTGTCCCTGACCTGTTTGGAGAGCTCCTTGGTCTTCATGGTGCCGCTTGCTTGGTGGTGCCCCTTGCTTAGTGGTGTTGCAGACTCTGGGGCCTTTCAGAACAGGTGTATATATACTGAGATCATGTGACAGATCACGTGACACTTAGATTGCACACAGGTGGACTTTATTTAACTAATTATGTGACTTCTGAAGGTAATTGGTTGCACCAGATCTTATTTAGGGGCTTCATAGCAAAGGGGGTGAATACATATGCACACACCACTTTTCTGTTATTTATTTTTTAGCATTTTTTGAAACAAGTTATTTTTTTCATTTCACTTCACCAATTTGGACTATTTTGTGTACAGTCGTGGTCAAAAGTTTTGAGAATGACACAAGTATTGGTCTTCACAAAGTTTGCTGCTTCAGTGTTTTTAGATATTTTTGTCAGATGTTACTATGGTATACTGAAGTATAATTACAAGCATTCCATAAGTGTCAAAGGCTTTTATTGACAATTACATTAAGTTTATGCAAAGAGTCAATATTTGCAGTGTTGACACTTCTTTTTCAAGACCTCTGCAATCCGCCCTAGCATGCTGTCAATTAACTTCTGGGCCACATCCTGACTGATGGCAGCCCATTCTTGCATAATCAATGCTTGGAGTTTGTCAGAATTTGTGGGGTTTTGTTTGTCCACCTGCCTCTTGAGGATTGACCACAAGTTCTCAATGGGATTAAGGTCTGGGGGAGTTTTCCTGACCATGGACCCCGAAATGTCGATGTTTTGTTCCCCGAGCCACTTAGTTATCACTTTTGCCTTATGGCATGGTGCTCCATCATGCTGGAAAAGGCATTGTTCGTCACCAAACTGTTCTTGGATGGTTGGGAGAAGTTGCTCTCAGAGGATGTGTTGGTACCATTCTTTATTCATGGCTGTGTTCTTAGGAAAAATTGTGAATGAGCCCACTCCCTTGGCTGAGAAGCAACCCCACACATGAATGGTCTCAGGATGCTTTACTGTTGGCATGACACAGGACTGATGGTAGTCTGTGTAATAATGTCCCAACCAGTCAGCTAGTCTACTCACCCAGAGGAACATTATGTACTACAGAGCTTATCAGGCTAAAGCTACGATGACGTTATCATCACCAGCAGCATCATGGAGGTCCCAGGAACCAGGGACGCTAGCTCTGCTCAGGCCAAATCCCCCCTCCATAGCCAGGCAGAGATGCTTCTGCCCCCTGCTCTCTCCTGGGGCTCCAGCCCTCAGGATCAATCATTGATGTGGCAGAGATAGTGCGGGACAGGAACTGGTGAGTGGAGAACAGCTCCTTGCCCAGACCCTTGCTTGGTGGCAGACTCCTGGCTTGTAGAAGGCTTTTTAGGCTGCAGATCATAAATATGGAAAAATCCATATTTTAGGCTGCTGTCACTATGCATTTGCAGAGGTTTGAGGGTTTGAATATAATCCACAGTGTATTGTAAGAATAGGATGACATTGTCCCTGTTCAGTATCATCATAAAATCCTGTCGTTTGATGGTTTTTGTTGAAATAAAATAATAAAACAATAATCTGATGGCTAAGTGACTGACTGTGTGTTGCATAATCTTTGTTGTCATAGTCAGGTTGGTTGCCTCTGCTTGGCTGTCCTGTTCAGCGTGTTTTTTGTGTGTTTTTTTTTTTAGCGGGTAGATCAGCTTTAATACTGCAGATAGATTGTAACTTTCATCATAATTGTCTGCATCACTTCCAATCCCCCATATGTTTGTTTTGACAAATATATATATATATATATATATATAATATATATATATATATATATATATATATATATATATATATATATATATATATACAGTGAGGGAAAAAAGTATTTGATCCCTTGCTAATTTTGTACATTTGCCCACTGACAAAGAAATGATCAGTCTATAATTTTAATGGTAGGTTTATTTGAACAGTGAGAGACAGAATAACAACAAAAAAATCCAGAAAAACTCATGTCAAAAATGTTATAAATTGATTTGCATTTTAATGAGGGAACTAAGTATTTGACCCCCTCTCAATCAGAAAGATTTCTGGCTCCCAGGTGTCTTTTATACAGGTAACGAGCTGAGATTAGGAGCAGACTCTTAAAGGGAGTGCTCCTAATCTCAGTTTGTTACCTGTATAAAAGACACCTGTCCACAGAAGCAATCAATCAATCAGATTCCAAACTCTCCACCATGGCCAAGACCAAAGAGCTCTCCAAGGATGTCAGGGACAAGATTGTAGACCTACACAAGGCTGGAATGGGCTACAAGACCATCGCCAAGCAGCTTGGTGAGAAGGTGACAACAGTTGGTGCGATTATTCGCAAATGGAAGAAACACAAAAGAACGGTCAATCTCCCTCGGCCTGGGGCTCCATGCAAGATCTCACCTCGTGGAGTTGCAATGATCATGAGAACAGTGAGGAATCAGCCCAGAACTACACGGGCGGATCTTGTTAATGATCTCAAGGCAGCTGGGACCATAGTCACCAAGAAAACAATTGGTAACACACTACGCCGTGAAGGACTGAAATCCTGCAGCGCCCGCAAGGTCCACCTGCTCAAGAAAGCACATATACAGGGCCGTCTGAAGTTTGCCAATGAACATCTGAATGATTCAGAGGAGAACTGGGTGAAAGTGTTGTGGTCAGATGAGACCAAAATTGAGCTCTTTGGCATCAACTCAACTCGCCGTGTTTGGAGGAGGAGGAATGGTGCCTATGACCCCGAGAACACCATTCCCACCTTCAAACATGGAGGTGGAAACATTATGCTTTGGGGGTGTTTTTCTGCTAAGGGGACAGGACAACTTCACCGCATCAAAGGGACGATGGACAGGGCCATGTACCGTCAAATCTTGGGTGAGAACCTCCTTCCCTCAGCCAGGGCATTGAAAATGGGTCGTTGATGGGTATTCCAGCATGACAATGACCTAAAACACACGGCCTAGGCAACAAAGGAGTGGCTCAAGAAGAAGCACATTAAGGTCCTGGAGTGGCCTAGCCAGTCTCCAGACCATAATCCCATAGAAAATCTGTGGAGGGAGCTGAAGGTTTGAGTTGACAAACATCAGCCTTGAAACCTTAATGACTTGGAGAAGATCTGCAAAGAGGAGTGGGACAAAATCCCTCCTGAGATGTGTGCAAACCTGGTGGCCAACTACAAGAAACATCTGACCTCTGTGATTGCCAACAAGGGTTTTGCCACCAAGTACTAAGTCATGTTTTGCAGAGGGGTCAAATACTTATTTCCCTCATTAAAATGCAAATCATTTTATAACATTTTTGACATGCGTTTTTCTGAATTTTTTTGTTGTTATTCTGTCTCTCACTGTTCAAATAAACCTACCATTAAAATTATAGACATATCATTTCTTTGTCAGTGGGCAAACGTACAAAATCAGCAGGGGATCAAATACTTTTTTCCCTCACTGTATATATACATAAATATATACATACATACATATAAATACATATACATACATATATACACATCCTTTTTACAAATATATTTTCCTTTATTACTTTCCAACCCCACCACCCCTCCCCTAATTGGAGTAAACTAGTGAACAACAACGCTTAGGCCTCTACTTCCAGCTTATACATACTATATACATTTTATGGACACAGTCAATTTTTACAATAGTTCTATTTTGTTTGTTTTTACTCCTGAACTTCCTCTACCCTCAACCTCTCCGATCATTTTCATGATGTCCATCCGGTTTGCTTCTATATGCCATATCTTTCAAACTTTTCAGCGTGTTAGTCAGTGAGTAATTATGGGTACCTACATCACAAGGATGGAGACATTTTGACAGGATTGTTTGGGTGCTAATGACTAGCTGTTGTTTACCATAGATAATTCTATTTGTGCGTTTTATTTTAAGACTAATAGCTCATGAGAAAGGGGGTTCTCCTTTTTCTGAGATTTGTGTTACAGCAAATGTCATATCATTTAGGAGCTAGATTTAGTGATTGTCCCTCCATACCAGAGTCAAAAGACAAGGATGGAAAGCAGGCGTGTGTGCGTGTGTGTCTGTGTGTGTGTGTGTGTGTGTGTGTGTGTGTGTGTGTGTGTGTGTGTGTGTGTGTGTGTGTGTGTGTGTGTGTGGTCCTGGTGACACACAAATCACACAAGTCAAACCGAATCAAATTGTATTTGTCACACTTCGTAAACAACAGGTGCAGACTAACAATGAAATGCTTACTTATGGTTCCTTTCCAACAATGCAGAGTTAAAGATAAAACAAAAAAACAAAAAAAATAAAAACAAAAATTTAATAGTGACAATAGCGCTGCACGGCTGTGAGAGGGGAAGGAAGTGCTCAGGCCAGGCCCCACGCACCATCCCATTTAGAGCTAGCCTGCCGATCCATAAAATGATGACATAATACATAAATGGGATTTAATAAGATCGAGGCTGGGGGCTAGATGGGATGCATGCTGACACAGGCCTTTGGTTTGGCTTAGAGGAGATCCTGAGTTAAAGAAGGGGTTCCCAATTTGAACAGAGGGTGATGTACCTAATGCTATTTGTTGCTGCAGTACCGAATATTTGAATATTTGAATATACAAAAGTACATTAGTATTTGTTTACTTGGGATGGTATTCCTTTTTTAGAATAAAATAAAATAAAATAAAATTACGGCTTTGTTGAAAATGTAATACAATGATCTATGTGACATTGAGTGCGCCCCGTAGAAAAGAGTCACCGGTAGCCTAAACACGTTTCATAAGTGTAGCTTGTTGTTATTGTCGGTCAATCAAAGCTGCACTACAGTCACAGACTCCATGTATAGAAAGGGAATTTGGAGATTTCTAATCAATGCAAAATGGAATTTAAATTATGGAATTAAGTCGGCTTAATGAGAAGGAGTAAGCTACAATGATCAACCAACAGGTGTTCAGTGTAACAATGTGCAAAAATCTCTCTCTCTCTCTCTCTCTCTCTCTCTCTCTCTCTCGCTCTCTCTCTTTCTCTCTCTCTGTCTCTCTTTTTTGAATATTAAAATCATTTCAAATGCCCATCCCTAACCGACGGTATGATTTTCAATACCGTAAACAGTATGAAAATCAGGATACCGCCCAACCCTACTCCCCATCTCCTCCTCTCATCATATCCTTCTATCTGACTATTGCTAATTTAAGCTGGCCTCTCCACTGAGCAACCCTCTCCTCCTCCTCCTCCTCCTCCTCCTCCTCCCATGGGACTGTTTGACTGGGAGAACATTGGCTTGGGAATGTTTTTAACTTTCCACCTTTTGTTTTCTGTTCTGTTCCTTTACTTGTATTTTCCCAAATATGATATTGAGGTCAATGTTTTAGTAACTTCGACTGAGCATGTGTATAAAAAAGGGGACGGGGGTCTTCCTTATTACCATTCTGGCACCCCAATGGTGGAACAAGCTCCCTCACGACGCCAGGACAGCGGAGTCACTCACCACCTTCCGGAGACATTTGAAACCCCACCTCTTTAAGGAATACCTGGGATAGGATAAAGTAATCCTTCTACCCCCCCCCCCCCCCCCCCCCCCCCCCCCCCCACCACCAGAAAAAAAAAAAAAAAAGAAAAAAAAAAAATTGTAAAGTGGTTATCCCACTGGCTATAAGGTGAATGAACCTATTTGTAAGTCGCTCTGGATAAGAGCGTCTGCTAAATGATGTAAATGTTAATGTATGGGCCCTATCAGGCTGACGTGTGAACCACATCACCCTTAAGTCCAGTATAACAACTCAACTCTGTCTTTTATAGCCTGCCATGATTTTATTACTTTATTATCATGCTGATTATCTTGACTATGTAAAGTGACTTTGGGTGTCTTGAAAACACACTGAATATCAAAGAGTCACCTCATGTTAGTACTCTGATGATGGCACTTACTGTAGTCTGTTTATCAAGATGAAGGATTCCGCTTCAGCTCTCCTCCATCCCTCCATAGTCATTCCTTCAATTAAATGTCCCTCTCTCAACATTCACTTATAATTTAATTTAATTCCAGTCAATTAAACAACACCGTGATCAGACAATGTATGTCTTTTATATGCAGCATGACACAAAATCAAAGCCCTGAAATCTAATTACCCAGAGAAAATATGTAGACTAGCTGCCAAAGCTATGTTATGTTGTGCAACCTTTCTCTGCAGGAGAGGAGAGAATTCTACAAACAGTCTGCTCTCACTTCTCTCTCTCTCTCTCTCTCTCTCTCTCTCTCTCTCTCTCTCTCTCTCTCTCTCTCTCTCTCTCTCTCTCTCTCTCTCTCTCTTTCAATTCAATTCAATTTCAATTTAAGGGCTTTATTGGCATGGGAAACGTGTGTTAACATTGCCAAAGCAAGGGAAGTAGATAGTAAACAAAAGTGAAATAAACAATAAATATTAACAGTAAACATTACACTCAGAAGTTTCAAAAGAATAAAGACATTTCAAATGTCATATTATGTATATATACAGTGTTGTAACAATGTGCAAATAGTTAAAGTACAAATGGGAAAATAAATAAACATAAATATGGGTTGTATTTACAATGGTGTTTGTTCTTCACTGGTTGCCCTTTTCTTGTGGCAACAGGTCACAAATCTTGCTGCTGTGATGGCACATAGGGGTTTTTCACCCAGTAGATAAGGGAGTTTATCAAAATTGGGTTTGTTTTTGAATTCTTTGTGGATCTCTGTAATCTGAGGGAAATATGTGTCTCTAATATGGTCACACATTTCGCAGGTTAGGAAGTGCAGCTCAGTTTCCACCTAATTTTGTGGGCAGTGTGCACATAGCCTGTCTTCTCTTGAGAGCCAGGTCTGCCAACGGCGGCCTTTCTCAATAGCAGGGCTATGCTCACTGAGTCTGTACATAGTCAAAGCTTTCCTTAAGTTTGGGTCAGTCACAGTGGTCAGGTATTCTGCCACTGTGTACTCTCTGTTTAGGGCCAAATAGCATTCTAGTTTGCTCTGTTTTTTTGTTTGTTCTTTCCAATGTGTCAAGTAATTCTCTTTTTGTTTTCTCATGATTTGGTTGGGTCTAATTGTGTTGTTGTTGTTGTTGTTGTTGTTGTCCTGGGGCTGTGTGGGGTCTGTTTGTGTTTGTGAACATAGGCCCAGGACAAGCTTACTTAGGGGACTCTTCTCCAAGTTCATCTCTCTATAGGTGATGGCTTTGTTATGGAAGGTTTGGGAATCGCTTCCTTTTAAGTGGTTATAGAATTTAACGGCTCTTTTCTGGATTTTGATAATTAGAGGGTATTGGCCTAATTCTGTTCTGCATGCATTATTTGGTGTTTTACGTTGTACACGGAGGATGTTTTTGCAGAATTCTGCATGCAGAATCTCAATTTGGTGTTTGTCCCATTTTGTGAATTCTTGGTTGGTGAGCGGACCCCAGACCTCAGAACCATAAAGGGCAATGGGTTCTATAACTGATTCAAGTATTTTTAGCCAGATCCTAATTGGTATGTCACATTTTATGTTCCTTTTGATGGCATAGAAGGCCCTTCTTGCCTTGTCTCTCAGATCGTTCACAGCTTTGTGGAAGTTACCTGTGGCGCTGATGTTTAGGCCGAGGTATGTATAGTTTTTTGTGTGCTCTAGGGCAACGGTGTCTAGATGGAATTTGTATTTGTGGTCCTGGCAACTGGACCTTTTTTGGAACACCATTATTTTTGTCTTACTGAGATTTACTGTCAGGGCCCAGGTCTGACAGTAAATCTGTGCAGAAGATCTAGGTGCTGCTGTAGGCCCTCCTTGGTTGGTGACAGAAGCACCAGATCATCAGCAAACAGAAGACATTTGACTTCAGATTCTAGTAGGGTGAGGCCGGGTGCTGCAGACTGTTCTAGTGCCCTCGCCAATTCATTGATATATATATATTGAAGAGGGTGGGGCTTAAACTGCATCGCGGTCTCACCCCACGGCCCTGTGGAAAGAAATGTGTGTGTTTTTTGCCAATTTTAACCGCACACTTGTTGTTTGTGTACATGGATTTTATAATGTCGTATGTTTTTCCCCCAACCCCACTTTCCATCAATTTGTATAGCAGACCCTCATGCCAAATTGAGTCAAAAGCTTTTTTGAAATCAACAAAGCATGAGAAGACTTTGCCTTTGTTTTGGTTTGTTTGTTTGTCAATTAGGGTGTGCAGGGTGAATACGTGGTCTGTCGTACGGTAATTTGGTAAAAAGCCAATTTGACATTTGCTCAGTACATTGTTTTCACTGAGGAAATGAACTAGTCTGCTGTTAATGATAATGCAGAGGATTTTCCCAAGGTTGCTGTTGACGCATATCCTACGGTAGTTATTGGGGTCAAATTTGTCTCCACTTTTGTGGATTGGGGTGATCAGTCCTTGGTTCCAAATATTGGGGAAGATGCCAGAGCTAAGGATGATGTTAAAGAGTTTAAGTATACAGTGGGGAGAACAAGTATTTGATACACTGCCGATTTTGCAGGTTTTCCTACTTACAAAGCATGTAGAGGTCTGTAATTTTTATCATAGGTACACTTCAACTGTGAGAGACAGAAAATCTAGAAAATCACATTGTATGATTTTTAAGTAATTAATTTGCATTTTATTGCATGACATAAGTATTTGATCACCTACCAACCAGTAAGAATTCCGGCTCTCACAGACCTGATAGTTTTTATTTAAGAAGCCCTCCTGTTCTCCACTCATTACCTGTATTAACTGCACCTGTTTGAACTCGTTACCTGTATAAAAGACACCTGTCCACACACTCAATCAAACAGACTCCAACCTCTCCACAATGGCCAACACCAGAGAGCTGTGTAAGGACATCAGGGATACAATTGTAGACCTGCACAAGGCTGGGATGGGCTACAGGACAATAGGCAAGCAGCTTGGTGAGAAGGCAACAACTGTTGGCGCAATTATTAGAAAATGGAAGAAGTTCAAGATGATGGTCAATCACCCTCGGTCTGGGGCTCCATGCAAGATCTCACCTCGTGGGGCATCAAGGATCATGAGAAAGGTGAGGGATCAGCACAGAACTACACGGCAGGACCTGGTCAATGACCTGAAGAGAGCTGGGACCACAGTCTCAAAGAACACCATTAGTAACACACTACGCCGTCATGGATTAAAATCCTGCAGCGCACGCAAGGTCCCCCTGCTCAAGACAGCGCATGTCCAGGCCCATCTGAAGTCTGCCAATGACCATCTGGATGATCCAGAGGAGGAATGGGAGAAGGTAATGTGGTCTGATGAGACAAAAATAGAGCTTTTTGGTCTAAACTCCACTCGCCGTGTTTGGAGGAAGAAGAAGGTTGAGTACAACCCCAAGAACACCATCCCAACCGTGAAGCATGGAGGTGGAAACATCATTTGGGGATGCTTTTCTGCAAAGGGGAGAGGACGACTGCACCGTATTGAGGGGAGGATGGCTGGGGCCATGTATCGCGAGATCTTGGCCAACAACCTCCTTCCCTCAGTAAGAGCATTGAAGATGGCTCGTGGCTGGGTCTTCCAGCATGACAACGACCCGAAACACACAGCCAGGCTAACTAAAGAGTGGCTCTGTAAGAAGCATATCAAGGTCCTGGAGTGGCCTAGCCAGTCTCCAGACCTGAACCCAATATAAAATCTTTGGAGGGAGCTGAAAGTCCGTATTGCCCAGCGACAGCCCTGAAACCTGAAGGATCTGGAGAAGGTCTGTATGGAGGAGTGGGCCAAAATCCCTGCTGCAGTGTGTGCAAACCTGGTCAAGACCTACAGGAAACGTATGATCTCTGTAATTGCAAACAAAGGTTTCTGTACCAAATATTAAGTTCTGCTTTTCTGATGTATCAAATACTTATGTCATGCAATAAAATGCAAATTAATTACTTAAAAATCATAAAATGTGTTTTAGATTCCGTCTCTCACAGTTGAAGTGTACCTGTGAGAAAAATTACAGACCTCTGCATGCTTTGTTAGTAGGAAAACCTGCAAAATCGGCAGTGTATCAAATACTTGTTCTCCCCACTGTAGCTAATTGAAATTTGTGGTCTGTATATTTTATCATTTCATTGAGGATACCATCAACACCACAGGACTTTTTGGGTTGGAGGGTTTGTATTTTGTCCTGTAGTATATTCAATGTAATTGGAGAATCCAGTGGGTTCTGGTAGTCTTTAATAGTTGATTCTAAGATTTGCATTTGATCATGTATATTTTTTTGCTGTTTGTTCTCTGTTATAGGGCCAAAAAGATTGGAGAAGTGGTTTACCCATACATCTTCGTTTTGGATAGATAGCTCTTCGTGTTGTTGTTTGTTTAGTGTTTTCCAATTTTCCCAGAAGTGGTTAGAGTCTATGGATTCTTCAATTACATTGAGCTGATTTCTGACATGCTGTTCCTTCTTTTTCCGTAGTGTATTTCTGTATTGTTTTAGTGATTCACCATAGTGAAGGCGTAGGCTCAGGTTTTCTGGGTCTCTATGTTTTTGGTTGGATAGGTTTCTCAATTTCTTTCTTAGGTTTTTGCATTCTTCATCAAACCATTTATCACTGTTATTACTTTTCTTTGGTTTTCTGTTAGAGATTTTTAGATTTGATAGGGAAGCTGAGAGGTCAAATATACTGTTTAGGTTTTCTACTGCCAAGTTTACACCTTCACTATTACAGTGGAACGTTTTGTCCAGGAAGTTGTCTAGAATGGATTGAATTTGTTGTTTCCTAATTGTTTTTTGGTAGGTTTCAACACTACTTTCCTTCCATCTATAGCATTTCTTAATATTATTCAGTTCCTTTGGCTTTGATGCCTCATGATTGAGTATTGCTCTGTTCAAGTAGACTGTGATTTTGCTGTGGTCTGATAGGGGTGTCAGTGGGCTGACTGTGAACGCTCTGAGAGACTCTGGGTTGAGGTCAGTGATAAAATAGTCTACAGTACTACTGCCAAGAGATGAGCTATAGGTGTACCTACCATAGGAGTCCCCTCGAAGCCTACCATTGACTATGTACATACCCAGTGTGCGACAGAGCTGCAGGAGTCGTAACCCGTTTTTGTTGGTTATGTTGTCGCAGTTGTGCCTAGGGGGGCATATGGGGGAGGGAATGCTGTCACCTCCAGGTAGGTCTTTGTCCCCCTGTGTGCTGAGGGTGTCAGGTTCTTGTCCAGTTCTGGCATTTAGGTCGCCACAGACTAGTACATGTCCCTGGGTCTGGAAATGATTGATTTCCCCCTCCAGGATGGAGAAACTGTCTTCATTAAAGTATGGGGATTCTAGTGGGGGATATAGGTAGCACACAGGAGGACATTTTTCTCAGTTGAGATAATTTCCTTTTGAATTTCTAACCAAATGTAAAATGTTCCTGTTTTGATTAATTTAATAGAGTGAGTTAGGTCTGCTCTATACCAAATTAGCCTACCCCCTGAGTCCCTTCCCTGTTTCACACCTGGTAGTTTGGTAGATGGGACTACCAGCTCTCTGTAACCTAGAGGGCAACCAGTGGGTCCGTCTCCTCTATACCATGTTTCTTGTAGGATGACAATGTCCGTATTTCCGATTTCTTTGGTGAAGTCCAGATTCCTGCTCTTTAGGCCAAAGGCAGATGACCTCAGGCCTTGGATATTCCAGGATGAAATAGTGAAGGCTTTGTGTTCCATAAAGTGTCTAATGTTGTTGGTTGTGTGGTTTGGCCTCAGGCCAGTAATTGTGAGCAGAGCCTGCTGAGCATCTGGTACATGCCATTGGCTTGGGCTAGTGTAAGAGTGGGTGTTGGGCCTGTTTGCCTGCTCACGGCCTGGGCATATGTGTGACTTTCATGTTGAGGCCCTCTTTGTGGGAGTGGGGGGCTTGGGGTGGGTAGGAGGGGCATAGGTCTGATCTGAGGGGGCCTAAATGGGGTGTGGGCATGGTTGACTTAGGGGGGAGTTAATTGGTGGGGGTGGGGGTGTAGATGTGGTTGATGGTGCTGTGGTCTGGATGTAGGTCCTCTCTGTGGGGGTCCTCTATGTGTAGGTCCTGGGGGGGGTCCCGCAGGTCTGGGAGAGTGTCTCGCTGGTCTGGGCGGGGTGTCTGTTGATCTGTTGCTCCTGTGTGAGGTGTTGGGTCTGCGGTTGAGGGCGATATCCTTTAGGGTCCGGGCGAAGGTGGGCACTGCTGCCTTGTATAGGTGGACCTGGTCATAAAGGCTGTTCACGTCCAGGGTGGAGTGGTGGGCCAGGTAGACATTTGGTTTTGATGCACAGTCACGGGAAATACTTGCGTTTACCCGCTGTATGGTAGCAGGGTGGAAGTATTTTCGTGGTAACAGGGTTGAGATAACCACTTGTGCGTTGGGGAAAGTAGAAGAAGCTTTTTCTATCACTCCCTTGAGTGATGTGGCCACCCTTTCCTGCTGTGTTCTCAGGTCGTTTGTGCCTGTGTGTATTATTATGTGGCTGGGTGATCCTAGTCGGTCCTCAGACAGAAGGTCTAGGGCGCGCTGGGTGTTTGGACACCAGAGTTTAGACACTGTGTGTTTTGGAAAAAGTTTATTTTCTTGTATGTATTTCCCGTTTGAGTCCATAAGGAGTACAATCTGTGGCTTGTGTATGTCCTCAGTGGGTGTGGGGGGGTCGTCATGAGGTCTATCAGGGTGTCTGACTGGGGGGTTGCTCAGAGGGGTTGGGATCCCCTGGGCTTGGGGTTCTTCATTTGTTTGTCTGTGTGTGATGTCGAGGCTATGGTCAGGGTCTAGGGTGTACTGTTCTGCTGCGGTGTCGAGACTTTGGCCAGGATCTGAGGTGGGCTGTTCTGCTGGCTTCTCTGCGGGGGTGGCCAGCTCTCTAATGGGTTGTTCTATGTCACCGTCATCGTTCTCACCTTCTCCTCCAGCACTCTGATCCTCTCCTCTAGTGCTCTGTTCTTCTCCTGCTCCTGCTCTTTCTCCTGTTGATGTTGTCTCACCACAGTCCAGAGTGCAGACATGTCTCTCTCTACCTGCAGCTCTCCAGGTCTAGTTAAGGGGGTGTTGTTGTGCTGGACTGTTGTCTGGGTCTGTGCTGACTGGAGTGTGTTCACCTGCTGTTCCAGCTCCACCTGCCTTACCTCCAGCTGGGTGAATTTATCCTTCATTTCAATGAGGGAGTAGTACTCTGTGCTGGGAAGTTGACTTTCTGCTTGGGGTTGCTCTGTGGGGTTATTTAATGAAGAGGTCTGGTCTGACCCGCTCGGGGTAGGGGTATCTTTCTCAAGGGAGAGCTTCTCCTGCTGAGCTATTTCTTTGATTAGGTGAAAGTCCAGCTGGAACTGTTTGGTGTTGCCTTGAACCAAAACGGTTCCAGATTTATAGAGATTAATATTAGACGACTCAGAGTCCTCGTTGTCCAGTATCCTGAGTTTCCACCCGTCGCTAACACCCCCCCTCTTAACGGAGGGGTAGTGTGCTAGTATAGCACTGTGCCATGCCAGGGGATGGTCTGTGTGGAAGATAAGGTTGCTTATGTTCCCATTTTTATACAAATCAGCAAAAAGTGTCTCCTGCTTCCCCAAAAGAAGTTTCAATTTGTACTCTTTTCGTGTCTTGTCGTTTTTTACATTCAGAGGGTACTGTATTTTAATGACCTCTGAACAGTGGGGGGGTGCTTCTAAGGCCTCTCCATTTGGTTGGGGTAGACTGTACGACTCTCCTGCCATTGTTGGGCTCAGGGGCTTTGACACCTCTCACTTCACACGTCAGTGCTAATTGAAATTGTATCTCTTTGTCAAGCAAGCTTAAGCTTGGTAGCCTTAGCATTCAGTCCTTATAAAATAAAATATATCATTGTAATGTATTTTTCTTCTTGGTTTTTGAAAGTGAAAAATAGCTTCATACTAAACATTACTCACTCAGTTCCAGGTTGGATGGTGTTTTCAGGTTTCTGTTTGTTTGCCAGAGCATTTGCTGTATAGTTTGAGAATAGTAATCCTTGGTAGTAGAAAGCTTTCCAGGTAATTCCGTCCAAAATCAGGTTGTAGGTTTGGAGTTTTGGTTTGGAATTAAGGTTATGTTTTGAAGGGTAGTATCCTGTATATGTCCCTGCCAAAAAATCCTACTTTATCTAACTCTAAATCTATATATTTTGTTAAAAATGCAGGAGCAATGTCTTTGAGCTCTCTCTCTCTCTCTCTATCTCTCCCTCTCTCTCTCTCTCTCTTCTCTCTTCTCTCTTCTCTATTCTCTATTCTCTCTTCTCTCTTCTCTCTCTTCTCTCTCTCTCACATAGAAACAGATGTTGAAACAAGATAAATATGGATAGCAGTACAATTGAGCTCATTATTCTCCTTGCCAGACAGCAGGCTTTCTGACAGTTAGTTTCTACTGCATGGTAGCTGGTTTGTAGGCCTATGTGCCCTATACATTTCATGCCAGTGGATTATCTTCAGATCTGTACATCTAACTCTACCCCCTGCAGAGTTGAGTTAGGCTTGATATAGACTTTATCTAACTCTAAATCTATATATTTTGTTAAAAATGCAGGAGCAATGTCTTTGAGCTCTCTCTCTCTCTCTCTCTCTCTCTCTCTCCCTCTCTCTCTCTCTCTCTTCTCTCTTCTCTCTTCTCTATTCTCTCTTCTCTCTTCTCTCTCTTCTCTCTCTCTCACATAGAAACAGATGTTGAAACAAGATAAACATGGATAGCAGTACAATTGAGCTCATTATTCTCCTTGCCAGACAGCAGGCTTTCTGACAGTTAGTTTCTACTGCATGGTAGCTGGTTTGTAGGCCTATGTGCCCTATACATTTCATGCCAGTGGATTATCTTCAGATCTGTACATCTAACTCTACCCCCTGCAGAGTTGAGTTAGGCTTGATATAGATTGTTGCCTCTAGGAGTACTGGGGTCTATGTGTGTTGGGGTATGACGTTCAAGTTGCTGTTCTGTGGCAGTTGGCCCTGGATCTAGCCCTGGCCTGGTATGTGTTGTTGATGTGGTCATTGGTTAATATGCAGCTGCTCTCCTCCTGGGGCCATGGTTAACAGTAAATAACCCAGAGACACAGAGAGGGCACACAGACACACACACACAAATACACACAGACACCCACGCATACACACACACACACACACACACACACACACACACACACACACACAAAGGGACAGTCATTTGATAGGAGTGTGTTACCTATAACACCAAGCAAGCAGCCGTGTCGGGTTTGTATTACAGTGCATGTGGTCAGACAGATAGATAGCTTCTCTTGTAAAGGCTGGGAATGTCAGGTGAACAGTCATACATACAGACACACCAAAACACGTAGTATGTGACTGTCTGCGTCACCTTTAGATGATCTGTATTGACTCACTACATCCAGAATCACTGTAGCAAGATAACCTGACCCCTAGTCCCTACAGCTGGCCAGACAGGCCATGCTACAGTCCCACTGTGCCTCTGTGCCCCATTTTGCCCTATAGGCCTAGTTGGCAGACATATCATGTGCCC
This sequence comes from Coregonus lavaretus, assembly GCF_964263955.1. Taxonomy (NCBI): domain Eukaryota; kingdom Metazoa; phylum Chordata; class Actinopteri; order Salmoniformes; family Salmonidae; genus Coregonus; species Coregonus lavaretus. Next base: position 18,894 of record NW_028156845.1, read on the forward strand.
TATAGTGGGCACTGGGCAGACACAGAGACGTTCACTGTCTGCTGTACCAGAGCCAGAGCCAGAGCAGCAGGGTGTGAGCATGATGTCTACATGGAGGGGGGAAGAGGAGGGCTGGGTAATGATGAGCGAAGGAGAGATGGTTAACCCCCTCAGTGAGTCAGTTAGTCAGAGGAGGATTGCATTCCCAATTTCAATGGGTCTGTTGAGGCTTATGCTGAGGGAGTTGTGTAGTAATTCAGCTCTGACTTTCTCAACTCTCCTCTCCTCTCCTCTAGTCCCTCCAGTAGTGCTAACACCCTGAGTGTATTAGCTGGAAGTGGGACACTCCTCTCCTCTCCTCTCATCTCCTCTCCTCCTCTCCAATACCCTCCCACAGAAAGGGATTAGCATCCCCCCAGAAAAAAAATTAAAAAAAATAAAATAAAAAAAACATTAAATAAAAAAAGAAAGGGATTAGCATTTAGTACAGCCAATATCTACACACACACACACTGGTGTCTGTTTGTACGCACACACACCAGGATGAGTCATATATTATGAGGATGCATTTTCCATGAAAATATTATGAAAATACCCAGATGCACACACACACACACACAAACACACACATTGGTGTCAGAAGTGGCGTGAGAGACCTGGTATAGAGAAGCGTGGGGACACGCTCTCCCAAAGGAAGGGGGTAACGTAGCGACGTTAACCCAACACCTAGCTACCTCGTCAAGAGGTTCGGACCGCTTGGCCGGGCTACCCCCGGATTTGCTACAGTATTGTCTTCAGATCTGTAGATATAACTGTACCCCCTGCAGAGTTGAGTTAGGCTAGATATTGATTGTTGTCTGTAGGAGTGCAGGGTCTACGGAGGTGTGTGTGTTGTGACTGAGTATTTCCAGATTAATTTCCTGGAAAGTGCATCCTCATAATATATCAGTCATCCTGGTGTGTGTGTCTGTAGCTAGGTTTCCATCCAATTGGAGACAGATTTTCATGCTAATATTCTAAAATCTGCATAAAAACAATATGTGCATTTTCCCACCAGAGGTGTGTTTCCATCAAACTGACTTATTGTGGACAAAAGGCTGTGCGTGATGACGTAGTGCACTCAAAAATGACTTCTGCAGTTAAGTTCCCAAGTACCAAATAAAAAACATACAGATGGTTTTGTCACACAAACTTGCACAATCTAGTTTTTCTGCAGGCTCTCTCTAGACAATACTTGGCTAATACAGTGGACAGGGGGTTATATGATGAGATATTAATAAGAGCAAGATAATTGTATTTGATAATTGGCAGCCAAACACCTATCATTATGCCACCAGCATTCAAATAATAGCCTACCCTCAATATTTAGCCTATTGGGAAAGTGCATGATCACCATGCACTTAACCACCATGTGAGGTTCATCACAACTTATTTAATCTGCTTATAAACTTTAAGTGCTTTTTCACGTTGTGGTGGTAGGCCCATATCATGCCGCGATTCCACGTTATTTTCGATATGATGGTTATTATATCAATATTTGCGCATCAAGGCGTTTCCAACGCCATTTCTTGCATAATTAATTTTACCGACACAATAAGATCCCACCTTGTCAAAGAAACAAATGGTCTGTTGAAATGTATGAAATTGTACCGACATGACTGTTGTTTATATGCGTCAGGTAATTATTCTGCATGAAATGGTTAGATAGAAACCTGGTTAGTGTGTCTGTGTGTCTGTTTGCATTCACACACCAGGATCTAGCCCTGGCCTGGTATGTGTTGTTGATGTGGAAATAATCTGGAAATACACACGTGTGTGTGTATGCTATAGTGAGCAGCAAGATATAATGGTAATGGGTAGTTCCCTGTAGCTCAGTTGGTAGAGCATGGCGCTTGCAACGCCAGGGTTGTGGGTTCGTTTCCCACAGGGGGCCAGTATGAAACATTTTATGCACTCACTAACTGTAAGTCGCTCTGGATAAGAGCGTCTGCTAAATGACTAAAATGTAAAATGTATGATAAGCTGAGGGGACAGAGCCTTGAGGTGAGAACCTGTTGGCCACTGGCTGAATAATCTCTTTATCCTTGTAGACCAGGGTGACAGACTGGATCAGTCCGGACACACTCACACTCACACACACACACACATACTGTACACACACACACACACATACGGTTCAAACACACACAACGTTTCATTAGCCTTTTACTGCAGTGGGCTAAATCACACAGTGTTTCTTCCAGTCTTAAACAAATCTACTTTGAAACAAAAGGATACACCTCACACACATGGTTATGGGCTTACCATGTCACATATAGAGTTGAAATGTATTCAATTTAGATTTTGCATCCCAATATTACACTTTATATACATCACAGAAGACTGAAATATAACTAAATTGTTTGACATAGAAACACCGGATTTTCGTCTGGTTTTTAATAATAATCTTTATTAATGATGAAATTATGAAAACTATTAATAACATTCCATCCATGAGGCCAAAGAGGGCGCTTTTGGTCATTGACTGCAGGAAAGGGATACTAATCACTGTTGACTGGCTGGACTCGAGGGATGGATGGCGAGCAGGTGTTTGAATTTTAATGCAATAATGTCCCTCACACACACTCACTCACACACACGTACACACACACTCCCTCCCTCTGTGCCCACCCGAGGTGGTTGTCATAATCCCAGCTGCTAGTCCAGTCAATGATAGATGACTCCTATACTACCCCTAGTGTAATCACTCCTACACTATCCACACCCTGTCTGTCAGTCTGTTTGGCTGTCTAATTGTGTTAACTGTTTAGTGCAGATCTACCAAACACGATCATTAATAATCTCAGTTTAAAGGGCATCTCTGCAGTCTGCTGCATCGTAGTGATAATGTCAAGACAAGCTTTGTAATCAGTGTTAAATATCACCTAATTTTAATTCATCTTTGCTGTCAATATCACAGGGAGATTATTGAGTGTGACTCATAGAATGTCATTGCAGGAGAATGTAATAGGGAGAATTCCGTTTGGAATGTCAGAGAGAGAATGTTGAGGTGGATGGGCTAAGGAGTTTGGATGTGTGATGCTGTGTTATGGTAACAGTATAGGTACTTCATGATTTCATGTATGTGTAACCAGACCATCCCTGTACAGAATTAGAGTTCTGATATTTACCTCTTGGTCTCCCATTCCTCCTCCCCTTCTCTCACCATGCAGGCTTCAAGTGCCCTGTCTGTTCCAAGTTTGTCTCCACAGATGAGATGGACCTACACCTCGTCATGTGCTTGACCAAACCCAGAGTGACGTATAACGGTAAGACTGCTTACTTTACTCCCCTACCCCTAGACTGTTCTCCTTTGCTGAGCTGGTGCTTGTGAAGGGGAAGGGCTTAGTGTGTGTTTATGTGTGTGTGGCCAGACAAGACTTTGCCGTGGCTGTCTGCAAGTTAAATTAAAAGCTAATTTATTGCAACATGGTTGCTGTCAGCCATTGTCTGAATGAGCTGCTTGATTTTTGGCGGTTGGAATGACTCCTCTCCTTCAATGGCTAATGTGACTGGTGTCACGGCAGGTGTTAGCTCTGTGTCTGTGTAATCATAATGGCAATACAAAGTGTTTTATGGCAGACCTATTACAGAGGGGACTGTCACTGGACTCCCTGATCTGTCCAATACTGTCTGCCCAAATTGATCAAAACAACTCTCTCCTCTCTCTGCAGTTCAATTCAAACACAACCCCCCCCCACACCCCTCCTTCTCTCTCTCTTTAATTTGCCTCCCATTGTGTTGGCGCTTTAATGCCTTAATCAGTCCTGTTTTTACAACATTTTGACATGTTTTCAGGCATTGTCAGTCAAAATGTGATTTGATTTGATTTGATTTATATAAATACACAGTGGAATGACTATGGTGCCAACACACAGCCAAGTACATCATAACAGGCTAAACAAGTCATATTACTATGGTTATGAGTGATATACTCCATAAATAAATAGTAATCTAAGGTTCCTAAACAATTGCATCTCGTCCTGGTTTCTTAATCTCTTTCTGAAGACTGGTCCAATTGATTTATGGGCCATATCTTTTTATTACAAACCGGGCAGGTTGCAAGTCTTAAGTGGACGGTGTTTATGTGAAGGACAGTGAAAACATGTAATGTATCTGATACTGTAATCTCTGCAGGGGGATGTAAACTAGGATACAGCAGTGAGAGGGAAAAGTTGGAACCCCCCAGCTTACTTGTAGCCCTGTTTACATTCCTGGTTGAGAAGAAACAGAGTTCAACACACACACACACTCAGAGCTAAGCCCTCCATCTTATATTAAGAAAGGCCTCCAAGTCCCAGTGCCATTTGTTTTATTAAGAGCTATCTTATCAGTCTTAAAGGGCTGGCTAATTTCCTCTTGCTTCCTCAAGGGGATATGACCTCATGCTCACTGTGTGTTTCTGGAGCACAGTGTAGCACAGACCACACTCACACACACACACACACACACACACACACACACACACACACACACACACACACACACACACACACACACACACACACAGAGGGCTGAGGAGCCATTTCTGCAGAGCCTCACACACTTGTATCTCCCTGCCTCCCTTTTCCACTCCAACTCTATGGGGAAATACTTCCTACAATGGGCCCAGGCTCTTGAAGTCATTGCCTAACACCCTAATGAGGAGTTTGTAGTGGCCCCTTCTAAGCACTAAGTCAACATGTAGGATTCAGTTGGTCAGAAAACAAATGACTCTGCATGTTGTGTGCATCCCAAATGTCACCTTATTCACTATATAGTGCACTACTTTTGACTAGAGCCCTACGTGCCTTCAGCAAAAGTAGTGCACGATATAGGGAATAGAGTGCCATTTGGGACACAGTTTATTGATAAGATTAATAATAATCACACAAATGTATTGTTTGCTCTTGTATACTCCATGACTTCCTCAACATCAACAATATAGCCCAGTGTGCATTCAACACTGAGACATAGTGACTTCTGATGCAATAATATGTGTCTGTTTGTCTTCTCTGAGCAGTCCTCTCACATGCCTCTGGCAGCTCATGACCAATAATAGTTTTTTCAGCAGAGGTCAAATTCTGGACACTTCTATGACACTGTTATATTATTGGATCATGGCGTTTCAGTCCACAGTGACTTGCTGTTAAAACCTAGTCAAACAGGCCTTCATCTTGGCTCAGGAGTGGGTAAGGGAGGCAGCAGTAGTTTCTCTGTGTCTGCTTGTTTTTAGTGCGACTGTGATGTAGCAGCATTGGGCTGATGATGGGTGAAGGTCAGTAGACCTGGCTTCTCATACATCAACAGGACTGAGGGAAAGTCATCCATCATCAAACACAATGGGGGATGAATTAAGGGGTGGTGGACCATTTTGTGTGTGTATGTGTGTGTGTGCCTGTGTGTGTGTGCGCTTCACTCCTGATATTGTGGTTGTCTGTGTTCATGTGCTATCTGTGACACAATCTCTCCCCTGCCTGCCTACATCACAGGGGACCAAATATAGGTCAAGCCCCAGACAGATGTATCAGTCATGTGGACTTTAAACTGCTTGTTTTGTCTCCCTCAGCCTGAAGAAGGGCTTTTTAAACACACCCAGTTGAAAGAGAGGACAAGTGCTGCTGTTTAAAGATAATCCACAGGTTTTAAACAGCCCAACAACGTTTTATAACCTGCTAGTCATCAGAGATGTATCACATTCTCCAATAATGGAACCCATTTTACTGGGTTAATAGACCTTAGAGAAGACTGGCTGGGGTATGAGTGGTGAGTCATGACTTTCACTCTCTTTACTCCCCCCTCTCATCCTTCTCTGAATAGATTCCTCCCCCTGTCCTGGCCTGCCCTGGTACCCCTGTAGACAGCCTCTTTTCAGCCAGTCATTCTCTTCCTGAGCACTGTGTCCTATGCTGTCCTCCAGGCTTTCTGCACTCTCTACTCCTCTCTAGCTAATCTCTGTCAGGAGAGAGAGGGAGAGCATGAGAGAGACAGGGATAGAGGGGGAGTGGGGGAGAGAGAAAAGGACAAGAGCGAGGGAGAGACAGAAGGAGGGTGAGAGAGAGAGACACTTTACTCCAGAGTCTTAGTAAAGAGTGTGTATGTTTATGTGTCTGCGTATGTAGATAGAGAGAGAGAGAGAGAGAGAGAGAGAGAGAGAGAGAGAGAGAGAGAGGAGAGAGAGAGAGAGAGAGAGAGAGAGAGAGAGAGAGAGAGAGAGAGAGAGAGAGAGAGAGAGAGAGGAGAGAGAGAGAGAGAGAGAGAGAGAGAGGAGAGTGAGAAAGAGGGGTCCTGGCACCATCACACAAGGGGAACAGGAGGAGAAAGAGGAGGGTTGACAAGTGAAGGTGATGATGATACTGGAAGGTTGAGGAGATAAGGAGTCCTTCCTCTCTGTCTGTTCACATCTCAATACCATACACACACACACACACACACACACACACACACACACACAAACACAAACACACACACACACACACACACACACACACACAAGAGCAAGCCCCTCGGAGCAGATAGCAGAGGGCTATGAAGAGAAAGTTGTGTTCAGGACAGGCAGGTTTTAGGCCTAGGCCCTGGAGTGTTTGCGTATAGATAGGGATAGAGGGGGAGTGGGGGAGAGAGAAAAGGACAAAAGCGAGGGAGAGACAGAAGGAGGGTGAGAGAGAGAGACACTTTACTCCAGAGTCTTAGTAAAGAGTGTGTATGTTTATGTGTCTGCGTATGTAGATAGATAGATAGAGAGAGAGAGAGAGAGAGAGAGAGAGAGAGAGAGAGAGAGAGAGAGAGAGAGAGAGAGAGAGAGAGCTGAAAGATGAAAGATGATTGTTAGTGTTCCCTGTGTGGAGGTCTGGCCTTGCTCATCAGTCATGTGGGGAGGAGTGTAATGGAGGTGGACAGGAGAGATTATCACTGATCCCTCTCCTCCCTCTCCTCCCTCCTCTCCCCTCCTCTCTCAGCGCCTCTCTGTCAGCCAGCTCTGTGGCTCTACCTCTCCTCTTCTCCTCTCCTCCTCCCTCCTCTCCTCCTCTCTCAGCGCCTCTCTGACAGCCAGCTCTGTGGCTCTACCTCTTCTATTGCTTTGCAGTACGGGACAAGAGAGAGAAAGAGAGAGGGAGAGAGAAAGAGAGAGGGAGAGAGGAAGCTTTTTTTTCACACACCTGTCTCTACTCCCCAACGGAATCCCATTACCTCGCTCACTTACTCTCTCTCTCTCTCTCGCCCTCTCTCTGTCTATCTCTCTCCCTCTCTCTGTCTCTTTCTCTCTCTCCCTCTTTGTACTCTCTCTCTCTTACCCTCCCTTTCATACATACACAATGTGATGCTGTTGCATACTGTATGCCCCCCTACTGTACTGCAGACAGAAGAGGACCTAGCTGCATTCTGTTTGCACACACACACACACACACACAAATGCACACACACACACACGCACTGAGCCCTTAGTGGGAGTGATGTGCTTGGAGAGGGATATGCTCAGAGCTGCAGGGCTGCAGCAGGACATCCTATGGACCACTCTACAGCTCTGTCACACTCTGAAACGTGACACCATCTCCCTAGGAAATACCTACCTCAACTGTCCTGTTCCTGAGACACTCTGATTGGATCAGAAAACAGGAAGTAGCAGTAGGACTGAGCAATCAATGATAGTGAGAGAGGGGACTCTCCCTCCACAGTCCAGGCATTCAAACTAGACACTCCAGACACTGCAGCTATTGTCCAGCCCTCTCACTGTCTGTGTGTTACTGTATCATAGTCCTGTGTTGTATGACACTGTCCTAATGACTGGGTCCTCAGGGAGAAGACAGCACAAACACAAAGCACACTCACATAGACACATTCAGTACCGTAGCCTGTCAGATGGACTGCTACAGGGGGGTGTTGGTGTTGAACTCTGAGAACACTGCTGCACTGCTGTTAGTGCTGGAGACTGGTGTTGTGACTGTCTGTCTGCCTGTCTGTCTGCCTGTCTGACTGTCTGAGGAGAATGTCTGGGCTTTTATGAGGGGGGCAGGAGGACAAGTAGTATGTGTGTC